>NC_068298.1:15379092-15679092 GCF_025860055.1 Xyrauchen texanus | reverse complement strand
GAAGCCAAAAATATGAAAAACAGCCACAAACGCATTCGATACATGAGTTTGTTAGCTGAACACGGTGCAGGAATTGAACAAGGAATACCTGGTCTTTTACAATCTGCTTATCAAGACTAACCGAAAGGAGCTTTTGGTTTAAAGTTTGTGTATGCAGTGTGTGTATGTGTGTGATTGTTGTGCCTCGAGGCTCATCCATTCACATTAGCGACAGGAAATGAGAGGCAGCAGAAATCACGAGCTAGATCAATGGCACAGAGAGATAGACACACCCGTCCTATCTCTCTGTCTTCATTATGGCTGCCTCCCTCATTCGCTCTCTCTCCATCTCTGCCTCTGTCTCTCTCTGCTGTCTGTCTGAGACATTCTGATGCATCTCAGGTCTGTCTCCAGCACTCAGGGTTCAAGCCTCATGCAAAGCCCAGGTGTAATCATATAACCATTTTCCTTTCTTATGTTCATATTGTGTATAGTTTACTTCTTACTTTTTCCTTTCGACATCTTGCTTTTCTTGTGAGATCAGCAAATCCTTGATGTCTGTGATTGTTTGTGTGTGTGTGTGTTTACGTGTCTGCTACTGTAGTACTACAACAGTAGGAAACAGCCATGAAATATTTAGCTTTGCTGGCTGTTTGTGCACTTCTCTGTCTCTTACTTTCCAGCTTGAAGAGGTTCAGATCCTCACTTCTGGCTTAAAGACTCGCCACATGTGGAATCATTGATTAGATATCAGTGAACGCAACCATCTCCAATCCCATCACTGATTATCAACAGTTCCTGATTGGCTGAAATCAATCTAATTCCTTCAAAAGGCTCATTCTTAACAGGTCATTGGGGACATTGCTGATGGCTGTTGGGTTTGTCTTTATGTTATGGCCCTTGATGTGCTGAAAGTAGCAAATCAGTCAATGATCAAGGCTAGAAAGAGAGAGAGAGAGAGAGAGAGAGAGAGAGTGTGTGTGTGAAAGAGATCAGAATTTTTCTTCAGGACAGGGTTTGAAAGTGTAATGGACGTACAGTGATTCCCCTCCCTTCTTAAAGTGCTTTGTAATCACTCTGGCCCAACACCACTCCAGGTTTTAAATTTCCCACTCCCACACAGAGAGAAACCCTGCTCTGGGTTCACTCCATAGGAAAATCTGCAACATTACAGCTCCACTCTAATGTTCTTTCAATATGAAATAATATCATGAATGTCTAGGAAATTGATTTATCAAGGGAACTTATGTTTGCACAATTTTCATACAGTTGTGAAGGCAATACAATAATATGATGATATGATTGTTCTAAAATTTTGATACACATCTGAGAGGAGAGGGTGACAGATTTTACTGGAGTTGCATCGTCAAGTTGCATATAACTTACATATATACGGTTAGTACACAATTTTATCAAACTAAAATCATGTTTACACATATAATGTTTGCATCTTGTGGCTATACTTTCTAAACAATTTATATTTTAATGTTTGTGGACCGGCACCTTTCACTTCCAATGTAAGCGCCTTATTGAAACAGATTCTTTTTTTGTGTGGTTTTTATGAATGAAGGACAAGTCGAAATTGTCAATTAAGCTTTACTTATATTGAATATCTCTTCAAATAGTCAACAGATCTTAATCAGGATAGAGGCCAAATACAGTCATTTCAATAGGTTGTACCATTCAAATGTCAAAAGCCACATGTACAAATGTCACAACCCATGTTTTCTGAAAATGTTGTCCACTGGAATTGGACTTCTATCCCTCACAGTCTCTTTGTATATGGTAAAACAATAAATATGTTGTCTTCCCTGATTAAGGCCTATTACTGTAACACAATGTTTAACATTACAGGGGCATTATAGGCCAATAACATGTGCTGTGCTCATGATGGTATCAGAGCATGGTATCAGTGGTATCAGAGCGATCTTGGAGTGAGAAAAAACACAGACACTCTGACCTTCCAAAAAAAAAAAAAACAAAAAAAAAAAAGAAGCTCCCTAATCGAGGCAAAAATCACACATCTCCCCTCCACACCGCTCACATACTGCGCTTCAGATAAAAACCTGGCACACTCTGTTTTTGTTTGACAGGAACAGACGCAGGGACAGACATGAAAAGAAGCAAGGGCCAGCTGTTGGACATTCGGCGATGGACAGAACAGGTCAGCCAGACCAACGGGGAACGTCTACTGACAGATCAGAGACTGCTGCTAACATTAGCAATGAAGTGGGAGTTCGTGTGTCTGCAATCTGCTGTCCACCATGCCAGAAATGAAACATCAATCAAAACCGACAAGGACGAAGATGAACAGAGGAGAAGAAAATAGTTGAAAGCCGCCCTTCATACGCACTCTCTCCTCTGTACATTCAGTGTTCACCTGGGAAAGTGCCTGCCCTGCTTTCTCTCTCTCTCAGCAATACTGGGGTGAACTTGTGACCTTTTGCTCTTGGGCTTACTTCTCCTGACCTACAACATTCTGCAGAGAGTCACGAGTTTCCAGACTACAACTCCTGCTGTTCCCATACGAGGGACACCGTACATGCCATATGCTTCCTGTTCCGTATGTACCATATGTTGGTGCTGTGTCAAAGTCCAGCTATCCCTCACTGTTTCTGTGTCCCTGATGACTGCCGTAATATGATATGTTGAGGTCACCCTAAAGTCTTGATGACAATGTGGAATAAAGAGGCTCTTGTCTAACATATACTCCTGCTTGCACGTACGCACGCACACACGCACGCGCGTGCGTGCTACCCCTAAACCTAACCCTCACAGAAAACTTTCTGCATTTTTACCTTTTCAAAAAACATAATTTAGTATGATTTATAAGCTGTTTTCCTCATGGGGACCGACATTTTGTCCCCACAAAGTGATAAATACACGCTGACACATACACACACACACACACACACACACACACACACACACTCACCCACGCATCATTATAAATGCTCAGAAAGTCCAAAATTCTAAGTCAAAAACATTAACTTTTTCAGCTATATTATTTTTCTCTGAATGTTCTGTTTCACTTAACGGAGGTTAAATATGTTAACTGTTGTCTTTAAGGCAACTTAAAACTCCAGCAGCAAATTGAGAGTGTCAAAGGCTTCAACCATGTTTTTCCATGGCCTTGAGGTGATGTTATTGGACACTCGCTGACTCTACAGACCGGCCTAACACTGCGCTCTGCGGTTAGAGTAAGCGGCTGTGATTACTCAATAACACTCTAGACAGCAGTGCGTTATGGATGGAGGTGCACGCATTGGCTGGCGTGAAGGTCAACAGCCCAGAGTAGCGATGAGTATGTGAGTCATTGGTGGGCAATGGAGGGAAGTGATGATGCTGCTAAAAATACAGTGGGGGGTCAGAGAGTGAGCGAGCGAGGGAACGAGAGAAAGAGAGAGAGAGAGAGCAAATTTGTCTTCTGTCTACTTCCATGACACTCACCACACGGCATGTCTCCACTGATGTATGAGCTGCCTCTGTATCCGCACCAACACAGAGGTGACACAGCACTCACACACACACACACATACACATACACATACACATACACATACCCCAGACTATTGCCACACACATATGCACATACGGTACAAACAACTTTCCCAGCTCAAGGACACTAAAGTGTTTGGAAAGTGCACTGAAATCTAGAGGTAATTTTAAATGTGTAGTTATCTGAACGTACAAGTAGTACTTAGCCAAGTAGGACATGTTCCTGGATCAACATCCTTACTTGGTCCTTGAACAATATTCATATTAAACAAACATGGCCATAACCCTAACCATAATCCTAAACTAATATATAAAATATATTGGAAATATACAGTATAAAACTACTGATTTTAAGTTGAAAAAAAATGTATGGGAATTTTACTTCCAAAACCAGCCTGTTGCACTCAATACCCTTAACCCGACTCTATAACTAATCTTAACCCTATCCCTAAAATCGGATTGGTTGATAAGAATGTTGTTCAAAACCTTGACCCCAACCCAATGCCTAATCCTAAAATCTGGTTGGTCAATATGAATATTGTTCAAAAGCCTAGCCCCAACCCGAAGCGTAAACCCAGCCCTAAAATCAGATTGGTTGATAGGAATGTTGTTCCAGGACCAAGAAATTATGGTTAGGTTAGGGTAAATCACGTTAAAGTGTTTTATGCATAACTTGCTGTTTATTCTGTAAGTCAAAAGTGTGTTTTTATTGTGTTATTCTATAAAGCTTTTTCCAGCTGTGTGAGTATGCTTTACAGGAGAGTGCCATTATGGAATCTTCATCTTGCTGTTGCTGATTTGATGTTGCCATGTTCGCCAGGCTCTGAACCATCCAGACCACAGCCTGAGGAATCAACATGTAGCCTGATGGAATCTAAACCTTGTTATCTCTGTTACACATTCCATCTGCCTTGTTCCCTCTCCTTCTATCTCCCTTTTTCTTTCTTTTATCACTCTGAGCCAATGAATCAAGCAGTCTTTAGCGCAGAGAGACCGCGAGGAAGCTGGCAAACGCTTGTCTTCTCCACAGCATATGATGACAGACCTGTTTCTCTTTTGCATCAGGACCGCTCACCTGTATCCTAGCAACTCCATCCCTGCTGTGGCAGCCTCTAAACACAGTGACGAGAGTGATAACATGAGTCTGTAGAACAACAGTTATCATTTCTTCTCTTCTCTTCTCTTCTCTTCTCTTCTCTTCTCTTCTCTTCTCTTCTCTTCTCTTCTCTTCTCTTCTCTTCTCTTCTCTTCGCAAAGAAGAGAAATAGAGAGATGCTTTGCACACCTGTGTTTGTGTGTATGTCAGCAGGGAGCTGAAATGTGTTTGTATGAGCATCTGTGAGCTCCTCACTTCTGGTGCTGAATTTGGGCTTTCAGGGGCTGTGGTGCGGTTCTGGGACAGTTATCCATCCCCATGGAGAACAAGGCAAAAAGAAGTCTTTCAGACCCCTGGTAGAAGATGAGGAGATAAAAATAACTTCTTCCTTCTCTCCTCTGAGCTCTCTATCTCTCTTTTCCCCTCTATTCCCAGGGAGATTGGGGAGTTCTCGGTGGACTAGCAGCCACGTCTGTGTTTGGGAAAATGCTGCAGTGGCACATTTATCTGTTTGTGCAGAAACGCTAATACACAAACGTACACACATAAACGTGAACACACTCTCAGAGAGCTTAAGCTGGGCCCGTTTCCTACTGTTAAGACCTCCGTCCAATGAATACTGCTGACAACTTGGATTATCTTTAAATAAAATAAGCACACATTTTTTTTAATGAAACCTCCTTAGAATGGCCCAGAAGGGTATAGTGTACAGCAGTGCCTGCCCACTTTTTCAGCCATTCTGGTTCCAACCAGGTGAATCACAACTTTACAAACTTTGATTTGAAGCAAAAAAACTATTTTAAAATCAGACGAAAAGACAAAGATACAAGACTGTACGGAATTCCGCTAAAAATACAGCTAAAATAACATGGACTAATGCTTCAGCTGAAGCATATAGTAATGATTAACAACCACTGAGCTCATGATAGGTCTGTCTTAAAAGGTTTAAAAGATTTTTTTAATAATCAATTACCTTATGAAAAAAAATATTTATGGGATTTTTGCTTCTGGAATCTGACTGTTGCTCTCCATAGGCGAAGTGAGTCCTATTAAGCCCCAAAATGAAAGTTCCCACTATGTTTTTCAAACAATATAGATACATTTTTTGGGTCGCTATAACACAGTATCTGCCTTTGACTTAATAACTGGATATCTCTTATTTTTTCGGTACCAGTTGCTTGGGCTGGTACAGCATTGAGCTTCAGAGACAGACTTTCTGATAGCACAAAAGAACATGGGACACTGAAGGACATGGGAAAGGCAGACTGGTAGTTGAATACACGGACAGCGATGCAGGCGGGAGGAACAAGGACATTTGTGTTGATTCCTGCACTTGCTGACTGCCCCATCTGTTGAGAGAGGTCTCCAGAGGGAAGAGGGGCAGCGTGGGTCCGTGTGACATATCTGCCCCTTGCTTGGGGCTATTAAATAGAGACACAGAGGGACTGAGGCATCCTGCCAGAGCACAACTCCTCAGCCCAGGTGTGCTTTTAATAGAGGCCACCGAAAGCCAACCTCTTTCTCTCTGTCCGCTTTTAAATGTCTACGTGCTTTTGTGTCTCTATCTTTGCCTCTTGTCGTCTCTCTATGCAACCTTTCTCGCTCTCTCTCTCTCTCTTTTTCATTCAGTGTCTTGTATTTTCATTGAAGGTGTACTTTTTTCTCATTTTGTCAAACGCTTTTATGCTGTTCACACCCTCAGTATTAAAATCATTCACTGTGAAGAGCGAGACTCAATTCTCCCCTCCGCTGGGGGTCTTTGCAGTGTACTGTGAGGTGTGAGGGGGAGGCCAGGGCTTCCTCATTACTCCCTAACTGACATTCACGTGCGATTTCAAAATACTGTGGCGAGAGAGATGCGAGACTTTATTGAAAGTAACAACACTGTGTCTTTCACGATCGCAGTGGGGGATTAAGGACTGCATTTTGAGGATCCTCCACAATTAGAAGTCTGCTTTGTCTTTAGGATGACATGGCTATTCAAGGAGTAAACATGCCAGGGAATTAATTAGGGCCGTTACCAGATTTAAAGAAAATAATCATGATCATGATTTTTTGTAGCTAAAGCTTTTGTGTTTAATGTTATAATGAGTCTCAGTCACCAGTCAATTTCATTGCATCATTTTCCCATACAATGAATGTGAATGTTTGCCATTCTGCCTAACATCTTTGTGTTCCACTTAAGAAAGAAAGTTATACAGGTATGGAACAATATGAGGTATAGTAAATTAAGACAGAACTGACATTTTTTTGGGCAAAATAATCCTTTTTAAATTCTTTAAACTCTATTCTTAGTTTAGTGTGGTCATATGTAACCCATTATTAGTATCTGAAAACTGGGCTCTGTGATGCTATCAAAACATATCTCTGTTGTAGCATTCTGACCAGCCTGACACACCAACATTGGCTCAACCAATGGCATGAGTTTGGAGTGGAACCTGTTTGGAAATAGTTGTTTTTTCCCCAATTCTGTTATGAATTCCGAACATACTGCACTTCTAATTGCGCCTGATTTTCTAAAATGTTCAAATTTGCCTGTAAATACAGTACACAGTATATAATGATTTCCTTACAAAATGTTGTACATTTAGTTGCAAAGCTGTTCCTAGTTTTGTCAGTTGGGAAAGCATAACTCACTACTGAAGCATAGAGTACCAGCAAGGCAAAATGTTGCATTAATAATTCAGATCATCTTAACGGTATAATGGCAGCATTCTAGTCACAGATTACTGGGAAATCCGTTAGGTAACGTTTCTCCTCAGGCACATTCAATAATGAGCAGCATCTGGAGAAACATGCGCACACATGTATACACACACAGACATGATTCAATGATGAATAACCTACTTAATCTATGCAACATTAAATTATCCAATCATTGCCAGCACATAATAAGTGTTTGCACAGGCACAAGTACTTGTCTTCTTTCCCTAACTGTGTCTCTCCAATGATTTTAAAGGGTGATGATGCAAAGCCTCTAGAGGATGAATTCACATACAGAACTAACAGGCACATGTTGAGAGTGAGATACTTTACCAATGAAGTAGGACAGCAGAATGGCCAGCAGGGCGGTGGCAGCGATGGCCAACAGGGCAGTACATTTCCAGCTGCAGTACTTTGAGGGCTTCTTCAGCTTGAAGGCGCTTCTGGAAAAGGTGTTTCTGGGTAAGAGCCGTGGCGGGGGTGAATATACTGTGCCAGAGGTCAAGGGATAACCCGGTGATGAGCTGCTAAAGAGGGGCGTGGTCCCTGATGATGTCTTAAACAGGAAATGCCTATGAAAGAGAGAAATGGTGGGTTAATTGGTTCAGTATTTCAAGCATAACTAATCAAATATCACACGAGCAAGAGTGCTATTGTACCGAATGTCGGCTTGGCTGTGACCATATGTAGCGTTATTTTTCAGCAGTTTTATAAACAAGAAGTTAATTATGAATTTGAGTTACTTATGTTACTAAGGTACATGTGTGTGTGTTTGAGTGTGTGTTGTGTTGACCACTGAGTGCCACGGGCGCTTGTTGGGTGGGGTGAAGGACAGTGTATGCAGCGCCTCAGTGTGGCGCAGTGGACATATGGCACACAAACACATGGCACTGCAGGCCCGTCCCGTCCCACAGAGGGACACTTACACACAAATCACTCAATAATTCAAGAGCCTCCACTCCTCTCAGGTACATATGCACAGACGCACTTCACTGAGACCACATGGCAACTCAGTCATCTGGTGCAGGGTCATTTCCATCGAGCAGCGGAGGGCTGATGAAAAGAAAATATAGACAGGAGGATATTGCTCTGTATTTCAGAGTGAGATTAATCATTACAGGCTCATAAACGGACTCTCGGCGCTGACAAACAGGATGTGATTTGTTAATATCTAGCCTCGCCACTGAGACTACAGAGAGACAGAAAGCACTCGCTGATCCTCAATTGCTCAGTGTTAAGCTTCTAAAAACATCTTAAATGTGTGGTTCATAGACAACAGAACCATGTAAAAACAGCCTGACGGGATTCCATTCAATGTTTTTCACTCTAGTGTGCAATTATTATAGAAATTGATGTAAGAAATGGCCTATGTGGTGTCATTAACTAGAGAAACTAAATGGCATTATATGTAAAGTGTATAATTTCTGCAGCACTAAATGGAATTATAAAAAGGATGTTTCCCCGAACACTCCCCCCATCTTTCAATTTTTTGGACAAATACTCACAGCATTGTTTGAGCTAAAAGATGACACGTTGGACCGCTTGAACAAACAAAATGATGTTTTGATAGTGCAACAGTTTTTATACTCTTTGGGTAGTCAATCTATGAATAGCTTACTTAAGGCAGACAAGAAATGTCCATGACATATTTTACCTGCAAATCAAAAGATGATGAAAAGATGAAACAAGACGATAAAACAAAAATAAGAAAAAAACAACTCTAGGACCATTAAGATTTTTTGCATTGTTCAGTTATGCAAAGAACAGTCAGTAGACTACTGTAAGGCCAAAACAATAAATTGTAAAGTACATTTGTTAAGTGCAATACTAAAACATTACAATAAAGGTGTATATACAATAAAGTACATTTTTTTTTTATTAAAAGTTAGAGTCATTAGGAACTAGCATGAACTAACAATGAACAATTGTTTTTTTTATGAATAAACCACTCCCAAGTTGTGGGGCACCATTGGCTTCCATAATATTATTTATATTTTTTTCATACTATGGAAGTCAATTGTGCCCCAAAACTGTTTGGTTACAAACATTCTTCAAAATATCTTCCTTTTTATTAAGCAGAACAAAGACATTTGTACAGGTTTGGAACAACTTGAGGGAGTAAATGATGACAGAATTTTCATTTCTGGGTGAACTATCCCTTTAATGCATTTACTGATATTTACAAATAGAAAGTTTTGTAATGTGTTACCAGTACAATAAGTATACATATTGAAGTTGTTGTATTTAATTAAATTGATGCTGATTTTAATAATACTTTTTTTTTTTTTTTTTAATACATATATAAAGTAGTAAAATAAAGTAATACATATAGTGATATAAAAAAAAAATATTTTGTTCAGAAGGGATAATTTTTGTTACCTGGTTACAGATGAAGAAATGGTTGAATTTGAAAAGCTTTGTCAGAACTGTGTCTCTGGCATCACACTGGTGTTACTGGTATTCTCCTCTCTCTCTCTCCTGTGGTGCTCTCTCATTATCCATGTTACTCGCTAACATATCCTTAATGCTACAATAGATTATTGATGAAACTTGTACAATTTAGCATTGTACTTAAATAATTCAGCAGTTAATTACTGCTCTGAGCCCCATGCTGGTGTATCCTGCTCTGCAAATGAGGGCTTTCATCTCACTCGGGGCTTGGCCAAGTCAGCGAGCATGCAGTTTAAAAATGAGATGTAGTGTAAAATGGATTAGCTGAGGTCATGCTGGCATTGTGATTAGTGTGGGGTGTCGGGGGTTGCCATGTATTATCCGGTCCTGTTCTCTATTAAGACTGATGCAGGCTGGATTGAGAGCCTGAGAGCTTTTCTGCGATCAGGTGTCTGTCTGAGAGGGCCGTCTCTGGATCGGCCCACCCGCACAACCCCCCGGATACATCCGTCCCTCATACCACAGAGAAACAACCATGAGCTGCTCACTTCTGTGATCTTTAATAACCTCTTTCCACAAGATGCCTTTCAATATATCTGGACACGTTCCAGCAATGGATTCCATTTCCAGAGCTGATTTTGGTTCTGTTGTGCTCCAGCCCCTTCCATTACTCTTATCTCTTACCTGTCTATCCCCACACATCCCTTCACCATGCCATACAAAACACTGGATGGACAGACTGATTTTCCCAGAATCTGGCTAAGAGGACCTTTTGGGGTCAGTGCCTAACTAATCCATCACCGATTCTCATTCACACCCATCCATTAACCATCATATGTAATGTACAATACACAGGGCATAGATATCGGGGGCAGGGGTGGGGGGTGGCCTTTCCTCCAATTTTATGAGAACACTGGATTTAAAAGAATTTTATAACCAATATTGTATATTTTATACAGTGTGTCAATGCAGCATTATAGTTGGCGCCATGAAAAAAATAAGCAAAATCATACAAGAAAGAGTTCTGTTGCACTGAATATCAGAATGGCTTTTATACTGTCACAGGTGTACTAATATACAACATAGACAACATGGACAACATGTCCATAGACAAAAAGCTACTTTGTTCCAGTACATTAACTACTAGAAATACAAAGTTTAAGGGTTTGATTCCCAGGGAAAACACATGATGACAAAAAAAGTTGCTTTAGATAAAATCATGTGCCAAATGCATAAATGTAAATGAAAGAAGTTACTATTGAGTAACTCACATTTAAGACACAACAGAGCTGGTCATTTCATCTGTTTTTGCTCCGCTAGTGAAAACAGTTAAAAACGATGCCAAGCAATCTATGCACTTCACTGAGCTGCTTGTTCAATTATAATAGAGAACCAAAACTTGTACAATAAACAATATGTTATAAACACATTATAATAACAGCTATGAAGAGAAACGAGTTACCGATAAGGGAAATTACTAAACACTTGTGCATCTTTTGTGCATGGTATTTTAGCTCAAACATCTGCGTCTTATTTACTAACCATCTGCAATTTAGTTTAAGCGGATATATAGCGCTGTGTCTTGTGTGTTTAAATTAATCATTATCATTCCTTTTCATGCAAACATGGCTCATTTATATGTTGTGAAGAGGAGGAGGGCGGGGCCGGGGTGTGAAGACACACGGTCGGCACTGAATCAGGCTAATCTGCCAGGAGGGGGATAAAGACGAGCCGCAGGCACCAGTTCTCAAGAGAGACAGACTCAAGCGGCCGTGCTGCATGTTTGTTTATGTTGGTTTTAAGTTGAGTTTGACATTAAAACTTTATGTTTACAGTTCAGACGCTTCCCGCCTCCCAATTTGTTACCTGTTACATATGTAAATTAGGCTCATTATAAATTGAGCTTCATTCACAAAACTTGTGAATACAACACTCACGCAAAAAAAATATATAGAGAGCGAGAGAGGTCTGTCCTTCACACAAGCCAATGACAGAAAGAGTTGATAAAGGTAATGAATGGTAATAAATGGTAATATTGAAGTCTCTTTCTCTCTTTCTCTTTCTTTCTTTCTTTCTTTCTTTCTCTTTCTCTCTCTCTCTCTCTCTCTCTCTCTCTCTCTCTCTCTCTTTTCTCTGCCCTTCTCATTTCTCCAATTGATGGTGTGATGTCACCCAGACATCTCTCCAACCTCCAGTTATGTGCCTGTATCTGAACCCTCGCTCCCTTCCTCCTACCTGTCAGGTGGGCTTCTAAACAAACTGCGAAGGGAATCGAGCAGGTTACAGGTAATCAGGCCTGCAATGAGTGGTAGAGTGACAGTAAGGCAGCAGAATTGCACGTCTAAAAATACAGCTCTGCTTCCTGCGGGCCACCTCCATGTCATTCCACCAGCATCTGAAGACAGGCGACTCGCAAGGTCAAGTCAGTCACTTAAATGACAAATCATTTTTACCCATACAGAAGGTTGCAGCCACTAATTTACCAGCTGACAGGGGTGATGGAAGGAAATTAATTAAGGTCATTTTGGAAGCGTGTGTGCTTGAGTTGAAGTGTAACTCACCGCTATTGGCTGAATCTCTATTGAAAGCTCATTTAATCTCAGGACGTTGAGGGAAAGCCGAATGTGGATGGAGTGGCTTAATTGTGGAATGAAATTAAAATGCTGGATTTACATGCCATGCTTAATTGACAGTGATTTATGTTGAGCATTGTTTGGGAGGAAATCTGGGGGAAGAGTTGAAGACGACTAGGATGATGGGAAGAGCGAGAGACAAAGAGAGAGGGATGAGGCCAGACCAGGGGGTGAACAGGAAATAAAGAGAGGCCAGAAGGATCCCCAAAAAAAGAGTGCTGACAGGGTGGGGTTATGCAGAGGGCAGTTTGGAGACGACAGCAGTTTTGCACTTTTAAAATCACTAGGGATTGTGAAACAAGGGACATGATGATTTGAGGGAGCAACATGACTTATTTACTGGGAGACAGGGAGTAAGAGGAGGACAGAAATAATGAGAGTGAAAAATTGAAGGAGATAAATAAAGTAGGGGCAACTTTCTGCAACTTCTCTGCAGATGCTGATTAAGTCATTGAGGTCATTGTGTCTGTCCTCAGAAAAGGCTGATTAATGACCTGTCTCAACTAGACAGGTGTGTAAGTGTGTGTGTGTGTGGGTGGGGTTTGGGTGGTTTATGAGGAATTTGTTTTAGGTTACAAACTGGTAATTACAAGGATATTATGTTATAAATTTGGTTTATTAGGACATTTCTAGTGTCCCCAGAATTCATATCACTTAAAAAATATACTAAAAGTTTTTTTGAAAATGTAAAAATGCAGAAAGATTTTTGTGAGGGTTAGGTTTAGGAATTGGGTTAGGGGATACAATCTATAGTTCGTACAGTATAAAAATCATTATGTCTATGGAGAGTCCTCATAAGGATAGCCGCACCAACGTGTGTGATTGAACCCTGTTAATAATGCATTCCTCAAACCGGCTCTTACCACTAATTAGTTGTGACAGCCCCAGAATATCATTCATCAGCAAACATGTAGTTAGTGTCAGACACCAGTGTTTATTTATTAATTTTTAACTTTCCATTTCCAGATCAAAACCTCATTTAACTGTCAGATCTCTGACTGACACCCTCATTATACAGGTGAAACTCAAAAAATTAGAATATCGTGCAGAAGTTCATTAATTTCAGTAATTCAACTTAAAAGGTGAAACTAATATATTATATAGACTCATTACAAGCAAAGTAAGATATTTCAAGCCTTTATTTGATATAATTTTGATGATTATGGCTTACAGCTTATGAAAACCCCAAATTCAGAATCTCAGAAAATTAGAATATTACATGAAATCAATAAAAAAAAAGGATTTTAAATACAGAAATGTCGGCCCTCTGAAAAGTATAATCATGCATATGTACTCAGTACTTGGTTTGGGCCCCTTTTGCATTAATTACTGCCTCAATGCGGCGTGGCATGGATGCTATCAGCCTGTGGCACTGCTGAGGTGTTATGGAAGACCAAGATGCTTCAATAGCGGCCTTCAGCTCTTCTGCATTGTTTGGTCTCATGTCTCTCATCTTTCTCTTGGCAATGCCCCATAGATTCTCTATAGGGTTCAGGTCAGGCGAGTTTGCTGGCCAATCAAGCACAGTAATACCATGGTCATTGAACCAGGTTTTGGTACTTTTGGCAGTGTGGGCAGGTGCCAAGTCCTGCTGGAAAATGAAGTCAGCATCTCCATAAAGCTTGTCTGCTGAAGGAAGCATGAAGTGCTCTAAAATGTCCCGGTAGACGGCTGCGTTGACTCTGGACTTAATAAAGCACAGTGGACCAACACCAGCCGATGACATGGCTCCCCAAACCAACACAGACTGTGGAAACTTCACACTGGACTTCAAGCATCTTGGATTGTGTGCCTCTCCATTCTTCCTCCAGACTCTGGGACCTTGGTTTCCAAATGACATGCAAAATTTGCTCTCATCAGAAAAGAGGACTTTGGACCACTGAGCAACAGACCAGTTCTTTTTTTCTTTAGCCCAGGTAAGACGTTTGACATTTGAAGCCCATGTCCAGGACCCGTCTGTGTGTGGTGGCTCTTGATGCAGTAACTCCAGCCTCAGTCCACTCCTTGTGAAGCTCCCCACACATTTGAATGGCCTTTTCCTGACAATCCTCTCCAGGCTACGGTCATCCCTGCTGCTTGTGCACCTTTTTCTTCCACACTTTTCCCTTCCACTTAACTTTCTATTAATGTGCTTTGATACAGCACTTTGAGAACATCCAACTTCTTTTGCAATTACCTTTTGAGGCTTTCCCTCCTTGTGGAGGGTGTCAATGATGGTTTTCTGCACAACTGTCAGGTCAGCAGTCTTCCCCATGATTGTGAATTCAACTGAACCAGACTGAGAGACCATTTAAAGGCTCAGGAACCCTTTGCAGGTGTTTAGCTGATTAGAGTGTGACACTTTGAGCCTACAATACTGAACCTTTTCACAATATTCTAATTTTCTGAGATTCTGAATTTGGGGTTTTCATAAGCTGTAAGCCATAATCATCAAAATTATATCAAATAAAGGCTTGAAATATCTTACTTAGCTTGTAATGAGTCTATATAATATATTAGTTTCACCTTTTAAGTTGAATTACTGAAATTAATGAACTTTTGCAGGATATTCTAATTTTTCGAGTTTCACCTGTATACATCACTTCTCCACTTTTAATAACCAACATCAGCGCCTATAAAGACTGCTGCCATGAAATACATCTCTAAGCGGAGTAAAATACTTTTTTAACTGTGTTTTCATTTTTGGACTATACATTTTGTTGTGTCTCTGAGTAAAGGTCACTAACAATCCCAGATGCATATGACCCAAAATACCCAGCATGAGAACTGCCAGCTCACCAAAACAAGTTTCTACCTGACCTAAACCTTACTTTGTTCTGCTTCGTTAAACTTTTCTATTCTCCCCAATTTCCCCTCTCTCTGCAATCTCTTTAGAGCTCCAACCATAGGCAATGGGTACTCTAAATACCAAAACAAAGGTCTCTGAAAAGTTTTCTAATTATGTTTGCTGGGATTGCTGCACCATATCCTAAATTTGATCTGCATGTGGCATGAGTTGTGAGAGGGCCCATAAATCTTCAGCGAGCCCTGGGCACCTGCATTCTGATTGGCTCCCGTTAGGATAACAAACTGGCCTTGGAGCACAGCTGAGAATTTAAATCTGCCCCACACAGATACCTTGGCAACTACTTATAAAGTCTGAGAGAGAAAGATAAAGAGGGAGGGGGAAGAATAGAAGAAAAGAAAGAGAAGAGAGAACAGCCATAGTTTATGGTGCTCATGCTTTCTTAGCTTGTCCAAGGGAAACTGAAAAAAATCACTTTCTGGACATTTTTCTTCCTTTAACTCCCCCTTAAAAGCTAAACTTTAACCTGCGGTTTTTCAATATTTCTCCCTCACTATCTTTCTCAATGCAAAAAAATTTAAATAATAATAATGTTACATTTCATAAAATGTTTCATGTTTATAAAAATCAAACATTGCTACACAGCACACCAAGACTGGAATGATCAACAAAACTAGAAAAGTATGAATGAGGTCTGTACATTTGGAACAATTGGTTGGAGATAAATGAAAAGTTTGTGGAGAAAAAAAAAATTATGAGAGATGCTAAGTACAATACACACTAAGTTCAAAAATTGCATTACCATAAAAACTGATGGAAGTGAACCAGTGCATAATGATTGGAAAGGATGCCATGCTGTAATCTGAATCTCAGATATCTACACAGACACATGATCCAAATTCATGTTGCTTCAAGTCATATTCGAATGATCATTTTGTAAGAACATGATGAGCACACATGAAAACCATCACAGAGCCATAATTATCAATGGGAATGTGGATTTCCTTTCAGCCCTGAGTTTCCGAGTTGGTGTTGGGTCAATTCAAGAATTCTTCTGGAAGCTATTTGGTATCATTCATAATTAAGATTAAGTTTAATTGTGAATGTTGACTGTACAGTTCGGTTTATTCTCATTTTGCATACTGTTGATGCAGAATAGCAATAATGCTCACTGGAAAATTTTACTAATTTATCTGATTTGTGAGGTGATAGGCTTGCACAACAAAACTACTTTTTAATTTCCAATCATTCTCTGTGGCAGCACGTGATAAAATACACAGATATAGCATTAATTATACACCTTATGTGCATATTTTTTTCTGTTGAAGTAGCACTAAAAAATCTTACTATGTTTGTCAAGAAAGAAAATGGGAAAAGAAAAACCAAAATTGTCCTAAATAAACTTTTGTTCTGATAAAAATCACTTGAATGCACATTACATTGTAATTACAACTTCTGAAAATGCATAGGTCCCTGTCTTCAAACACAAACAGAAACAAATACCAGCAAGGTTGTAACAACAGCACATGCCTCCAAACACATTTCCCAAGCTGTGCATGTTTAAGCGTTTCTCCTCCGTGGCTCAATTGTGATGTCACAACCTGCTCAGGAATCTAATTTGAGTGTGTGTGAGTGTGTATAGAAGGAGAAGAGAGCTGCTCGCAACATCCCGAGATGAGAGTGAAATTGAAGCAGGCATCAGCTGGTGAAGAGGCCTCGCTGCATGATTGGAAATAAGCCTTCACAGGCCTGTGTGGACCAGGCCATCTTCAGTCATTTACAGTGCCGAAAACCTATTCCTCCCTCCTTCTTGTTTTCGGATCTCTTTCTCAACCAAGGCAATCTCTTGGATACTCCCTCTTTCCCTCTCTCCCCTCCCTCTACCTGTCTGAAAGTGCATGCTTTGGCAATCAATCTTTGGATACTGGCAGCTGTGCAGGCTCCTCTCAAAGAAAGGTTAGATTTTCTACTTTAACAGGAAAGACCTGACCTATAAAATAAAAAAAATAAATTAAAAGCCATGCTTTGCACAGTACAACAGTCATCAAATGAACTTTAAACAAAATTAGAAAAAAGAAAAAAAGTGGAGACCAAAAGGGAAGATCCAAAGAAAGCAGCTCAGAGTAAAATAGAGAATGGGAGTCTCGTAGAGAGGCTGGTAGCTGCTCTTTTACCACAAGGCTTCTCTCTGCGCTCTTAAAAGTGATGGAGATTTTCCTCCAAGCTTTCTCCTGCTCAGTGGTTCTAAAGATTGGAGAGGTGAAATTGATAAATGTGTTTTCTCCTGTAGAGAGAGAGGCAAAAGGTGTGTGATAATGCCCTTTCGGTTGCTGTTGATACTGAAGAAAATAGGCCTATAAACATTGGTGTGCCAGTTACGAGGCGAGAAGAGATAAGCCTCTACATACATCGTCATCTATGCCTCTGCACTGAAGAACTGAGCCTCTGTATGGCTGTGTGTAATTTGCTATATTTACACAACTGAACACACCTCTCATCTATTCAGGTATGTGCTGTTGCCCATTTTAAGCACAATATGAGAGTTAGTTTCTTTTATGGAACATTTTATTTCATTTCAGAGGCTCTGTATCATTCCTAAAAGGGGTAAATTCTACAAAACTTGGAGCACTTACCCCCTGAAGTACAACTATTGCTATTATTTCAGGTTTCTTGCAAGTGCGCGCACACACACAAAAACTAGTCATTGACTGTATAAAGCACATTTTATTTTGATCACATATACGTTTTTTGTCAACTGAAATTTCTTGCAGAGAAGTTTTTTTTTTTTTTAAAAGTTACATCAGCAGAACAATCTAAAACAATTTATACAACAGTACAACCCATTGAAGATATCATTAGTCTATCCCTCACTGCCTCGTTGCCATTCCCGTAAAAATGAAAGATGTCACTACTGTAAATAAGATTCATAGTTTACCCCAAATAGAAATTGTGTTGTGATTTGCTCACCTTCATCTTGTTGCTAACCCATATGTCTACCATGGAACACATAAGCTAGTGTAACACAGAACCAGTGGTAATTGCTTTAAGACAACACGGGAAGCACAGCTTTCATTAAAATTGAATTAAAATTGCACAATGACATGTTTATGAATTGCATATAACCTCTCTATAATTCAGATAATTATTGTCCCAGTACAATATTTAAGGTAACAAAAGGGCGCATTGACCATGAAGCCGTAGTTCAACAGGAGTCTAAGGCAGAGGCGTGTCCCATTGAGTTCAGAGGAGCAAAAGATCAATGTTCATTGAACAAGAGGCTCTAAACGTGTCATTTTGGGTCTCGCTCAGATGCCGTGCCTCTCTGGGGGTCTACAGGAGCTTCATAAGTTCTATTTATATGAGAGAAATAAATCTGATTGTTGATTGGACAGTGGGCTTTCAATCAATGTATGTCTATCCCGCCTGGATGCCCGGCATCTCTATACGATGATTGGTCGAGCTCTCAAATGGACTGAACCATGTAACAAATGGCAAATCATTGAGATGGTGATGTACTGTACGTGAGTGACAGCATTTCGATTTAAAAACAATCACTGAGTTTTCCCGGTCTTGAAGAAACTGATTGCGAATTATTTGACACAATTCATTTGGTAATTATACTTACCTTTTGCCATTGGCAAATGTATATGTTGTAAATAAAATTGAAAATATAAGGTCCTGTATTTTTGGTATTTAATTTTCATTTAGTAATTTCACTAGTTAATATTTTTTTAGGGTTTTGGTCGGAAAAATGGCAGACACTGCTAATGTTGTTGTGGAAAATCAATTAAATAAAAATGGCCCATTCCCCGCAAAACAAATAGGGGAGCATGGGCAGCTCAATTCAGTACCAACGTGCTGTCTTGTCAGCAGCTGCTTTCCAGCTCTCATGTGGCCTTTGATGCACGTGATTGTGGCTGTGTCTAGGAAACTGTGTTGTGCTGGTCCATCCAGATGCATTAAGCACCATATATTTAGATGTATAACCTTGAAAACAAGGAGTAATATATATAGGAGTATTCGAGAATTTGCTAACTTTAAAAACAAGAGTCAGGACATTTGTGTGTTTAGCAAAACACAATGCAATGCAATAAAAATAGAGAACTTTAGGCGATCTAACTATTTTTAATCTCTAGTGCCAATTTAGCTTGTTTACAACCTGCTTTCTTGTAAATTAACTTAAGCACCCAACAAATCAATGAAAACTGTATATAGCCATACATAATGTGTTTCAAACTACGAAAAGCTGAAATGGACAAAATAGTGTTTTTTTTAAATAGCATTTTAAAGTATAGAAAAGCATGCAATTTCTGACCTTCGAGTGTATCTGAGACAAAAGTTAGTGAGACTTGTTTAGTTTACTATATAAATGATATATCATAGATGTATTCAGGTTTTTATTATAAAGTGTATTATATTCTGATATTTCATCAGAGGATGGTCCCATAACCACAGAGGTCTGGGCTAAGCCCCGAATGTCCACTGACCATAGTACCGCCCCTGTAGGGGAGCAGACTTCACATTTAAATTGCCTAACTAGACCAACACCAACATCCCCAAAATAAATATTAACATTTAAATATAAAAAATATGCAAGTACACTTTTTATTTGACCAACATCTTTGCTTCCCCTCTTTTGAAAACCACCAGCCACCACTGGCTAGTACATAGCCTGGGTGGTCTGCTGGTGCTCCAGTCTGTACTTGTGAGATCCCTACATCATGCATGTTCACCACACACCACAGCCTCTGCAAATGCGATGAGTATTACAGTTAAAGAATCCGAATATTTTGAAAATGAGTCTGTGAATTACATTCGGTATGCATGTTTGTGACAGGTGGCCTTCAGCATTAACAGAACCCCAATTAAAAGCTGCAGAGATGGGTGGGGCCTGCTAGCAGGAGAACAGGGAGAGGGACCAGACCATGATCCGGCATCCTGGCTTGGTGGGGTTTGGATTGGTGTGGGGCAAGCGGTTCTGTCTCAGCAGATGGCAGGCTTACTTCTGCTGGGTTCGCCTGATGGGCCTATTCTAACACACCTGAGCATCTGCCATTCAATGGGTATTTTAAGGTCTTCATTTTAACAGCACTTCAAAGTTATCAGTCCACGTGAGGAAGAATTGTGTGGCGATAATCCAGTGCCAAAAATGGACTATTGTTGATTACACACATTGACAACTTTCAGTGATTTATGAAGACAAATTAAGATTTATGAAAAAGGACATAAGGCATTGCTGAAACCCACATGAAATGCAAGTCAAAATCTATTTAAGTACCTATTTGTGTATTTCATTAATTATTTAATGAACTGACATGAAACACGGCATAAAATACGATCTAAAAGCATAATGTTATTGTTTCAAATAAGAGGCATATTAAGGTGAATTGTCATTTTTTAAGTTAAAACACTTGCCTATCCCTGTGTAGTGCAGAGTGGTTGGGTTATTATCTGTTTGATCATCTAATGGAAGACATTCGTAGTGTTCAGAAACCTGTCAGAATCTTAAAGGAACTGAAACTTAAAAGCTTTGATATTACACTCTACAGTGTACAGTGTAATTTACCTTTATTTCATTCTATTGGAAACCATTTGCAGTACTCTGATAATGTAGACCACTAGAAAGGTCTGTTGGATAAATTCAGATGAGCAAGATGTTAGTGGGAAGTCCAGACCAGCTGAATTAAATGGAAGTGGTCTCAGGCTCCGCCACATAATCACCAGCACAAAGAATCCAATAAAACACCATAGACAAGTCAATGCTGGAGGTCACAGGCATATTTTACATGTGCATGCATGTCACAGGGTGACCCTCAGATGTGGGTAGAGTAGCCAAAAACTTTACTCAAGTAAAAGTACAATTACTTAAAAACAATTACTCAAGTAGAAGTAAAAGTAATAATGTTAAAAATTACTTGAGTAAGAGCAAGAAAGTATCCAATAAAAAGAATACTCAAGTAGTGAGTATCTAGTTACTTTCACAAATAATGTAATGGATGTTTACTCTTCCATATTCCAGTACATGATACACATTTAACACGCATCACAGAATGATTAATAATACTATTAGTATTATTGTTAATAAAGGAAATTGCCATCATTCACCACCATGTTGTTCCAAACACTTATGAATTCTTTCTTCCATGCATCAAATTAAAGGGATAGTTCACCAAAAATGTTAGATGCTCCCATTTTCTCACCCTCATATCATCCCAGATGTGTATAACTTGCTCTCTTCTGCAGAACACAAATTAAGATTTTTAGAAGAATATCTCAGCTCTGTTGGTCCATGCAATGCAAATGAATGGTGACTAGAATTTTGAAGCTCCAAAAAGCACATATAGGCTGCATAAAAGTACTTCATACGACTCTCGATTTTTACTATTAATTCTCCCCGCTGCCCAGTAGATGGCTACCAAAAACACAAGAAGAAGAATGTGAAAGTGGAAGTTTATTAGAAAAAAGGATTTAAATATTGATCTGTTTCTCACCCACACTTATCATATCTATTCTGAAGACATAGATTGAACCACTGTCATTTGAATTCCTGTAATGCTAAATGCTTTAAAGTTTTGGTACCCATTCACTTGCATTCTAGTATAAACTAACAGAGCTGAGTTATTCTTCTAAAAATCTTTGTGTTCAGCAGAAGAAAAGAAAAAAAAAACACATCTGGGATGGCATGAGGTAAATGATGCAAGAATTCCATATTTTGAAAGGGAATGGTGACTGAGGCTGTCAGTCTCTAACATTCCGTCTAACATCTTTTGGGATCCACAGAATACAGAAAGTTTCACAGGGTTGGAAGAACATGAGGGTGGGGAAATTATGATATAATATTAATTAAAGGCTCAATTATCACATTAAGGATGCTTCTCAGATTTGGACGAATCTGTCAATTAGAAGAGAGGTTTGGAAACCTTTTTCTAGTAATTATTTCTGTGAAAAACATAAACAATGTCACACAGTCCCAAGTTATATATAATGTTTAATAATACACTGAAGCAAGATCATACTTTACTTATGCCTTCTGTCATAATTTCACAGCTTTTTATGTCATTTGTGAATTTAGTTCAGTGACGGTCCAGCATTGTGTCGAAAGAATTTAGATAATAGATAGGTTCTGTACACTAAGGGTAAATTGCACGTTTTCTCTGTGTTTGGAAGCATGTAACAAAGTCGCCTACATCTGTCAATCGCTGTGCACGTACCAAATGCTCACTATCACGATAGACAGGGCAAAATATTTGCACTTCACACAGATGTTTACAAGGATTTATAGGTACTGATATGTTGAAGCACTGATATAAAAATGCAAACTTAGATACTGAGGTCATAAGAGCCCACAGTTACAGATTCACGCTGAAAATGAATGAGTATCACCACGACACAGACAAGCCCATATTGTCTCAATCTCTAAAACTTACCTTAAGTTGGAGCTGTAATTGTAATTTTGAAATATATCCTTGTCTTGGCGAAAATGAAGGAATTGTGTGGAGTGAAGAAATGTTGTTGTGCACGCTTGCTGCTGCAGTGTTGAACGTGACTCGAGTTATAGCGTGCAGCTGTGAAGTTCTGCTGTCGTAAAAATCTCAATAAAGTACGCATTTATTAACACTTGTTAAATTAAAACCAGTAACGTAGCGACATCAGAAATTTACTTGACTAAGAGTAAAAAGTACCCACCATAAAACATACTCATAAAAGTACATCCCCCCCCCAAAAAGTAACTGCAGTAAATGTAAAGGCGCAAATATAGCACGTTACTACCCACCTCTGGTGACCCTGAACTGAACATAGCCCTGCCACTCTCTGGTCCTGTACACAGAGGCCCCAGCAGCCCCAGTGCATTCATATCTGAGTGTTGGATGGCCCTGCTGATATATAGGACAGCCTATCAGCCTTGCTTTAATTACAGTCAGTCAGGAACCTGCGCTTCCTCCAGGCCTGAGACCTGCCCTGGTAAATTAAACATACATCCCGGACTCATAAATAGTGCATGCAGTACACTGCCTGTCTGATCTGGGAACAGAAGAGGTGACCCTCTGCCCAGAAGGAGAAGCATGCAAAAAAAAAGAAAAAAGGAGCGAATGAGAGAGAATAAGATAGTTAGAGCAGAGCCGCAGGGATGAATGTGTACGCGTGTTAGATAGAGAGAGAGAGAGAGAGAGAGAGAGAGAGAGAGAGAGAGAGAGCTTTTGCATTTGGAGAAATCTGTAGAATGTTAATACGCTAAAAGCCATGCATGCATAATATAGTTTGTGAGTGTTTGATTGTTTAGCACACAGTGCTTTATAGTTGCTTGTAAATGCTCACGTAACTTGAGTGTGAAAATCAAGCACACAGCATAATTTCACCCCTTCAATTATATGCGTAATAATGACAGTAATATATATTCTAAACGTAAAGAAATAGGTCAAAATGTATTGTTTTCAAATGACTAGATCTGTCAAAATAGCTAAATTGCTTCCAACGAACCAACCAATAACACTTCTAGAATTTTAATAAAGACACCTCTTTGAATCGAGAAAGAATTTCTGCCATATTGCTCTCAATAATCTTGCTCCCTGGGGGGAATCAAGAGATTGTTTTGTCAGAATCAGAATATAGCCTGCTATTTGAAAACTCTTCCATGTGAAAAATGCATCTTTAACCACTGTGTTCTCACTATGTGACAGTAATGCTCCTTGAATCTAAATCTGTCATTTATTTCCTTGTATAAGTTGGTGGTGTTGAGGTGGGTGTGGAAAAAGTGACCACTGACCTTGTCTCCAGCGGGACGTTGCTGTTGAGCACCCAGCTGTCCTGCAGCTGAACTGACTCAGGTGTGGTGGGCCCCTCGCCCGGGGCAGACGGAGGGGCGTGTATGGGGTTGCGTCGGGCACTCAGTGTGTTGCGATTGAGGGAGTTGGCAGAGGATTGATGGTGCGACAGCATCTGGTGGTTGTGTGGTGGCGGTATGGGCGGCCGCAGGGTGGACTGGCTGTGATGGTTTGGAGCTCCTGAGGAAAAATAAAGAAAAACACCAGCATTGAAATATACTGTAAACTCTCTGTAACATCATTCATAATCATCAAAGTCTTCCTGTGTTGTGAGAACAAACAAATATACTGTATATTCATAAGCAGAGGGTATTTACCCTGGCCACAGGCATGATGTAAGTATGAATGCATGTTAAATACAAACACTAACGATAGAGGATTTTCTAGGATGAAGCTGCATTTGATTGCTGGTCTTGGATCAGTTTCTCCAACCTAAATCCAAATTTAATCTATTAATGGGATGGGAAAAGCTGACTCTAGATCAGTGGCTCTGGAAACCTTAATTCTCCATTGTTTATATAAATGTTAATATGTGTATAATATATATCTTAAAAGTTTACATCGAAGGAGGTGGGTTTACCCCATCACTTTAGCCTATTTGTTATAATCAATTGCTAATCAATGCATTTTTTGTCATGTGCATTTATTCCGGTTATGTTAGAATTATGAATGTTGCAGGTCATTTGTGTATTTATCCTCTGAGGTGTGACTGAGGGTCTGAACCATGTCAGAAATGCATTTAACAGTGCTTACTTGTTAAGCCCGGCTCCCAGAGGACAATTATACATGTGAGTTGTAACTAATTCATTAATCACTTATTCAGTTTAAGTAAGAGTTGTATTGTGCTTAAGTTTTTAGTAATACAATACTGACACAAATACATGCTAATTCATCACTTAAAGTATATTTCTACATAACTTTGCTCTGTTGCATTTAGACGTATTGTTATCTCATCATGCTTGTTCTAGCTGATAAGGCCTGTGTACCATTGAGTGTGTCCCAACCTTGAGAGGTTATGTTCTGACTAATGATGTCATTGCAAGGGTTGTTTGTAGTTTTGAGAATGATGTGACTAAGTCAGAAGAACTGGACGCCAGTGTATTTAAAGAGAAGAGTCACCTCTGACACATTTCTGCTTACCAACTTGACTTAGTGTCTTAAAAATGTAATCTTTGAATAATTGCATTCACATAGTGAAATAGAAAACCATGGTTGAGATTTCTTGAATAATCTGTACTGTTCACCTATCAGATCTCTGTTCTCGAAAGAGATGATGTTAATTCATTTGCATATTCCTATCATTACTGTTGTTTCTGTTATCTAAGTTAGTTCGAGGTTAGATCCTCAACTCATTTTCTCTTTGGAAATGTGGAGGACTTTGCCTTTAGTAAACTCTGATTCCTGGTCATCATTGTACATACTGGTCTCTTTACTGGGTTTAACTGTTTTCCTTACAACACACACGCGCACACACACACACACACATGCGCACGCGCAGATATATGATATATACAGTATACACCTGCATATATCTGTATATGTATGTATGTATATACAGTATGAATATAAAATACAAATTGTGAAAATAAATCCAACATACTCCTTGAACTTCTTTTAAAAACGCACTGGATTTTACACCTAAGTTGGTTGCTGAAATAGTTGGCTTGGACTGTATTTGATTATGGCATATGATTAGAGGTTGAAGCATAAGTCAGGTAAGAAAGTAGTTATTATTTATCGTTTAAGGGGCCTATGATTGGAGTTCTGCAGGCACTCCTGTATCAAGCTCTCAATCACTTATATTTGGCCACATCAAAAATATGTCAATAACGCTGTGTTCAGTGATGCAGAAAACACGAAAGGAATAACAGCACCGTGAGGGTGACATGCAATCAGACAAAACATAAAATCAGGGAAGAGAGGATGCTGCCAGTGATGACAGCCTGCCAAAGCTGTTTGTGTTTTGCTAGTCTTGCTTTCTAAATTGAGACAGACCTGTTCAGTGGCGGCAGGAAGACCACCAGCTCGTTAAGACACTCATTAGACAGGAAACTCCTGAGTCCTCCTTTAATGCTGTGCTGCTGTTGCTGTTTGCTGCGCATTCATACCTCATGAAGCAGCATTAATTGACATTGTTTGCCTCAATGTAACCCTTAATGCAGCTTGAATTTGGAGCATGCATCTGCAGGATGCACCGAGCTCTGTTAAACTCTTTTGCCATGAAATATTTTACTGCACCACAATCATGTCTACATACACTGGGGCGGAAGCTCTTCAATTCAGTTTTTTTAGTTTTTTGTGTGAAAGGTAACCTGGGGTGTTTGTGGTTTAAAATGACATGCCATAGCATTCCCAAAGAAAACAAATCTCTTTTTCATGTTACGTTTATTACTCTTGTCTATAAGAGGAAAAGAGAAGCGAAAGAGAGAAGGAGGCTGAGCAAGAAGCATCAAACATGATCCTAATAATGTTTTCCCCATGAAACACAAAGTAATGTAATAAAGATGAACCTCCCAAGTCAAGTTTTCTACCCAGCAGCACCCAAAACCATTTCCATTTTCACAGCCTGCCCATCTCATGCTTGTTGATCCATAACAGTTGCCTGAGAGCAAGCTCCATGAGCTGATCCTCTGTCTATTGCTGTCAGTTGCCTGATCAGTAAGAGCAGATTGGGTGCCAAAAGCTAAGAAAAAAATAATAATTAAAATAATCCAGAGCATGAACAGAGCCCTCACATAACCATGCATATTAAGGAATACACACTGATAGGGGTTAAAACTGGATTGTAGGAGTGGGAGACCCCTTGAATCTGGTGTTGATTCTAGGCAATTAATTGTATACAGTATATTACCTCTACCATGGTCTATTTTTATGTTTGTTTGTTTTTTTTCACTAACTAAATCAAGAAAGATTGTGTGTACTGGATTAAACAAAACAAAAAAAAACAACAACATCTGAGCAAGCTGGAACTGGAACAAAGTTCCAATGTTTTTTCATAAATCATAGGGTGCATAATGCGGTGTCAAATTGTTCTGGCTCAAGTTAACACCTAATGCAATGCTGCTACCTCTTTACAAAAATTTACCATAGCAGTACCAGTGATGGAATCAGATCGCAATACCTTGGTACTTGCAATATAATTTTTTTTTTTCCCATAATATTCAAAGGTACTTTAATGGAAGGAGTAAAAAACAAACAAACATGGTAGTACCATGGTATATTTATGGAATTTGTTTGGTTAGTGTCATTTTGAAGATGGTTGACAGTGGGCATATTCAACATTTCAATTCATTCCACAGACTCTGGTTTTATTTTTGCACAAAATAATTAATATATATAATCTAACTAGATTTCCCTTTGGCTAAACAATTAGATTAATTTCTTATTTTGTCCATCCAAAATTTGTAGCAAGCTGCCATGAAGACTAATATTTTTCAGAAAGATGCTAAATCTGTGACAGTAAATAGAAAGCCTGTCTCTTTCTCTCTCTCTCTCTCTCTTTCTCTCTCTCTCTCTCTCTCTCTCTCTCTCTCTCTCTCTCTCTCTCTATATCCACTTATCCACCTGATCACTTTTTAAACATGAGAAACAGAATTGTAGGACGTGTATGTGTGTGAGAGGGAGACGGGGGATTAAATCCATAAAATATATTTCTAAGAGTTTAATGAAAAACTCAACATCAAGAGTTTGTTGTTTGAAGCTAAATCCGACAAAAGGAGAACAGATCAAGTGTCTGTGTGTGTGTGTGTCTTGAGTGGATCAGTGCTGGCCTAGAACAGCCAGACCATGTAATCTGCTGTTTCTCGGTGCATTACAATGGGAATAACAGTGCTGGATCAAACATGGTATTTGAACATGAAAAATGAGAAGTTGGGAATTGGGAATGATCCAGGGTGCTCAGGCACAATGGGGTGAGTAATGGGGTCTTGACTCCCTGCATTGAGAAAGATTTGCAGTACTGACCTGCACGCAGTAGCCCCATGGCTCTGTGTAGGGCGACATGCTCTGCTGACCCAATATCTGATCAGGGATCCACAGACAGAAATGGCACATGTATGTCATTGAATGTGATATTAACTATCAACCACAAAATATGAAACGAAGTAAGATAACAAAAGTACACTTTTCAAGCAAACCAGAAAAAAACTAATTTGTTTTAATATACAGTATAATACAATATATACAGTATACAGTGTACAATATATGAAACGTTCAAAATGAAGACAAAATTTATTTTAGACACTTTTGGTTGTTAATCTTTGTGGAAAATATCCATAGTTGATATGATGAACTATACTGTTTGATTATTCTGTTAGGGTAGCTGTCAACTTGAAGGGAACTGACTTCATACTTCCAATAAAAATGACCTCGGAACCAGCTGGTAAAATGTAACTGCAAATAATAGATCAGATGAGTTCAGACAAGTTAGTTCTGAGGAAAGGTATTGCATAATTTCTTTGCAGTTGCTACTTATATTTTGTTAATAGTGCAATGACTTTTATAAAGTTCAAGTGTGACTTAGCTGTACAAATACTTTTTGGGGACACTGTATATGCTAAATCTTATAGTCTTGCAGTATATAAATAAGAGCAATTCTGCAGTGCTCAGGTGAAGTAAATTTTAGTTCCTGTCTCCCGTTAGCTCTATATGATGTGCTGGAAATAGGGATTGTTAACTTCTGCTTAAGGGTGGCTTTTGTTTGTAATACTATGTATGGCTGTCTGGGGCCACAAGATGAATGCACCCGTTTCTCTGGAGGAATGTTCCCTGTGGCTGTAATAAAAGTGCTAGTCAGCATGCTGCTATAACTGTGAATTCAGGAGACGTGACCTGATTTTGGGACCCAGGTGCAGGGCGAGGGAGGGCACTGTACAGATGTTCTGTCTAGAGGGAGAAGGGTGACCTTTTAACCTGAAAGAGACACTTAACATCTGCCTATACAAACTCAAACTCTCCAGAGAATGTGTACACAAACCCATGTTCACACATATAAATATGCATGCACATATACGGACACTGAGACAACAATGCAATTAAAACCCCAAAACATATCATATTCAGACAAGTTCCTGGATATTAGTGATATTTAATTGTCGAATTCAGTGTTGGGAAGCAATTAGCAATGCTATGTACAACATTACATTATGTAGTGACGTGACAGCAGCTAAGAGCAAATTAGTGTTTTCAAACAAGCAGAAGTATTACACGACAATTCTTTTGCTGTTACATTGTATTGCACACACAGGCTAACAACTGATCGAGCTGAGTTATAATCAAGCAAGCTCTCCTAATTTATGATAATATTATATATTTTGTTAAATGGTGCAGTTCCACTATATTACTAATTTTATAAAATTATGACGTTTTAGTTTTAATTAGTTCCTAATTGTTGCTGTGATAGACAAATACGTCTCTACATAGTATTATTATAATAATTCATATAACATTTTTGATATCAGAGTATATCAAACAATAGTTATATATTTACAAATATATTGTCTCCTTAAATATTGTAGATAACCACTTTTAAAAAAATGCTTAGCTTAACTTTAGTCTAAATAATTTGCATTATAAGTAGCCTGAAGCTTGGGAACCTGCAGTTTCAAAGTAGCTTCCCCAACACCACTTGGTTTTGCAAACGACCACCTAAATTGGCTTATAAACTCTTCCACTACTCTATTTAATCTAATTTATAAAGCAAACTCACCAAACACATGCCTCTTCAAAAAAAGCTCAATAGGTCACTTGACTAGAACACAAGACCCAGGCTCGGTAACAATTTTGATGTGCTTTTTTGATGCTGGTACCATTATCTCAGCAGGGAGTCCCAACGTTCAAGTGATTAACAACCTCCGACTGAGAGACGCAAATGCACATTTTGTCTCCCTCCGACTGGCCGGCGATTATGTTTGTGAAACTCGCACCTGAAAATTACTGGGAAAATCGGCTAATGTGGCGCCGGCTTAAGGAGACTTTAAGTTACTGTTATCACAGGTAAGATGATTACACTTACTCATACACCCCGTTTACACCTATTTATTAAAATGCATCTAGGGCTATCCGATCACATGTGGTCAGGTGAGACACATTGCTGTTTACACCTGATCGGTTACATTTGAAGGAGGCACTTTTTCATGATGACATATACCAATCACTAAGTCAGCATATTACTGCCTGACATTAAAGCACAACAAAGTCAGAAAAGAAAAAGAAAGTGAAAAAAAAGGTCCACTATTTCTCCCAGATGCAGCTGAAATTTAATCTAAGCACAAAAGCATAATTTCAAGCAGAATTGTCCATTATTTTAATGAATTACCTGTATTAAGCTGAGCTGCAGATGTTCGTGCTTCTTGAAGTGTCCCTGCATGTTAATTTACACACTGAAGAAGATCCGTGAAGTTCTCATGTTTGGGTAAGTATCTGTTTTTTTACATTTTCTGATCAGATAGTTATTTCCATTATAAAGCTGGCACATTTTAAAGTCTTGTTTTAGCTCAGTGGTTGATTGACAGGTGAGTGGTGGTGCTTTGCTGCTGCTGGGACATATACAGGACGGATTATCCTTTACACCTCAAATGTGATGCGGTCATATACATTTTTGACCACATTCGTATGTGATTTTTGTGATCTGGTCACAAAACGTTTTAGACCCCGTTTAGACCTGTATATAGCACTGAACACGTGATCGGATCACCAAAAATGCATCTTAATACAAGGTGTAAACCAGGTCTTAATCAACCCAGATGAACGTTGAACTCCCAGCTGTCAAAAATATATTATTTTTATGAGTCACACATGGGATATCATACACAAGCTAAATACAGACCCCAGTTCTATCAATCCTCATAGTTTTTTTTTTTTCAGATATTCAAGGTTAAATAACAGACAACATTTTTTAACAGATTTTTCACAAATGCCCCTATGCCATAAGCTGCACAACCAGCTGAAAAAAATAAAAATAAAAAAACAAATCAAGCAAGAAAGAAATTTTTCCTAAGCTTGAGGAAACAACAAACGAAAAAGTCACTTCTGACAGAGGCAAAACATTGTGAATTATCCCATCAGCCCTGCCAACACTGATGAAAAGGTTGTTTTTGTATTCATAAAGAAGCCTTCTTCATTCGTAAACCTCTGCACGCATCATCAGTTTTATCCCGCACCGAGTATGAAATGGTTGTGTTGAGGCTTTGTATGTGGGTGAGGGTGAAAATTCACACCTGCAGCATACAGTAATCGCTGTCCTTTTCACTCCCAGATGTCTCCTTTACTCTAGCACACTGATGGATTTATACAGAGACTGAAATACTTATTTTTGGAATGACAAACTGAAGGTTTATTTTAGTGAGATAATCAGGGTTCTTTGCCCATGTTTTATAAAACTAAATGATGTCAATTATAATTTAAAATTGGATTGTAATGCACATTCATTATTCTGAATATTATATTTTAAATGAGAACAATATGTTTGTTTTCAGAAGTGTAACAATACCTTAGAAGATATTCACACAAAATATAATTTGACCTTCCATTAGAGTAAAAACATAAACATTAATCGAATTTGAAACATTAATCGACATTGTATACCCAATACAAAACCTCATCCTTTCCATTTTCACTGATAACAAGATGGTTGTTCAAGAGTTCAAAGAGTGCAATGGGGCAAGACACAATACACTTGACATCCCAGCTCAGGGCCAGTCGAGTAAGGGCAATCGCAAACAAGGTTGTGATTTAATTAAATACAGATCTGTGTGCTTCAGAGTGAACAGGTGATGCGCTGCATCAGGATCGCAATAGTTTTTTTTTTTTTTTGAGGATCAAGCATGTCGAATAAATATTGTGATTTTGATCTCTGTAAATTTATTTTGTGGCCAAAGTGCATTTCAGCATTCAACATTTCAGCAAAAATTTGATATGACAACATCATTAATAGCCACTCACCATAAATAGAATAACAAACAAGGCATGCATGAACCAATCAATAAATACATATTTTATAAAGTAAGACAGATAGTTGGCATTTTGCTTCCAAATGCATAAAAAACACATTCACTTTTGCTCACACAAGGTACACTCAGTAATGCGATCTGACAGTACTCATGGTCAGATGGGTTGTGTGCCAACATGCTCACATTTGCTTAGACTGAGAGAGCTGCACATCAGCTCACTACTAAATGCACACTGAAAACATGTACACACCAACAACTAAAGAACACCAAAGCACTGAGGACTGCACCTAAAAATACTTCTTGAAAACATAGTAGAGTTTTGTGCCGGTCTCAATAGCACAGCACGGTGGCCATCTAGCATGACATAGATCCAAATCTACATGGTTCACCTCGCTCATACTAAAAGCAGATCCCTACACACGGTCCAGCCTGTTTGAAGTTAGCACTTAAAGCCACCCTCTTCTCTTTCTGGGGCCGTGCCTGTGCTGGGCATAGCAGATCTGGGCCGCTGAGCAGCATGGAATTGGCTGTCAGTGCACTGCATTAGTTTCACAGTAGAGCTCCGGAGACCCACTGGCAGAAGCAACACAAAGCCACCATGTTTGTTTTCCAGGCCTAGGCTCAGTAAAAATGTTTATTGATATTTTCTGTGGTTCAATGCAAGTGCCGGATGCTGAGGAAAGATGCCCGCTCAGCAGACACAGCCGAGAGTAGCAATAAGCGTCAAGACACAAGTTGCTCTCACTCCATGCTTTTTTCTTCTTTCTAAGGCTCTCTCCCAAGAGCGACCGCTGGTGTATACAATCCAAGTTCTTACAGTAACAGCAAACAAAAAAGGCTTTGTAAAGTCTCTCGACTTGAACCCACTCTATAATCCACCAGCCCTGTCTTTCCTTCCTAAGTAGTTATGTCTGATTTGTGAGTGAATTGTTTCTTTGAATTGGGAGTGAATTGATTTCTTTTAATGATTTGCTCAAACTAATTCACAAAGTGTTTGTAAATCACTCAATTGTGAGAGACCTTTGTTTAGGAGTAAAGGAGTTTCAAACTGACGGTAATCCCCAGCAACAAAGCGTCCAGAAGTCAGTCATTTTCAATGACTTTTGGCATTTGCGGCAACATGTTGACAATTGACAATGCAAACAAGTTGAACAGAGTTCAACGTTATGCAGTTTAGCTGTGTAGCGATAACCTAATCGTAAACTGAGTAATAGCCAGCAATATTGAACTAAAATGTATTTAACTGCAAAAGTTGGGGACTTTTGGGAAAATTTTTGACTGATTATTGGTATAAGTGAATGAATCAGTGAATATTTGTTTTATCCCCAGTTCGTTGAAATGAATTACGTGAAATGAATCACAAACAATAATCAAACTTTACAATGCTATGCTTTAGTGCAATCTTTCTATCCATTTCTTTCCTTCTCTTTTTCTCTCACATACATGCTAATGCAGAAATGATAACCCATAAAATAACACAACTATGCAACAGCACATACTCAATTACAACTGCAAACCAGAATAACGTTTGCTCTTAAAAGGGGATGTCAAGTCCAAACTAAATTGTTTCAACAGTTTCCTTCAAGTGATCATCAATCAGTGAAGCATTTATTTATTTAACCAGTTCGTATTAAAAATAACCATAATTTGGATTAAACCAAATTATTAAAATGAATCAGAATTCCCAATGTTGCTCTTTAGCATAACGTTTCTCTCCATTTCTCCTCATTCAAACCTAATTTCAAGCCTCTATGTCTTTCTTACAATGACTTGCACGCATAGATAGGGCTGCCTTAGTGTGAAGGGACAAAGCAGCTAGGATGTTTATCACCATCGACATAACATTTATTCTTATGAGAGGTTTAATTAAAACACGGGTTGGTTCGGGGGTAACAGAAGAAAATGTGTTAGCGAGCTGTGCGCCACACTCTGAAATACATATTTCTAACACATCTAGTCTATTTGGCCCAATCCTCTCCTCCAATGAGCAATAATAACAGTCTGAGAGAAGAGTCATCAAATCAGCCTGAAACTAAACAGGCTTTTGAAAGCCCACTCAAAAACCCACCCACAGAAGCACGCTCAGACGTGAATACACATATCCCTCTGTTCTAGAAACATGGTCATTAATACCCTAATACAGAAACAATAATTAGAAAAATAAAAATATGCAACATCACGTCCTTAAAGCTGCACGATGTAAGATTATTTGGATAAAATTAACAAATTGCCATTATTGATTGAGAACATCAACAATCAGTGTTTACCCCGATTAACTACTCTAAGCTTACAAAAAATGAGCTGTCAGGTTCGATTTGGCATGAAATCGCTGGCTTATGACGTTCATCCTTACGTCATTACGACATGTCTGCACACACAGGAAAGAAGTGCCGCTATCTCATGTTCCGGCTGGAGAAACGATGCTCAGTTCAACTCAGTTCAGTAACACTCACAAAGTTCAGGACAGTATTGTTGCAGTCTAGCTGGATGTTTATCTGTTATCCGATTGCCGAAGTTGTTTACCTGCTAAAATGCTTGGATATGTTTTCTGGTAGGGATGTTGAAGATTATATTGATTGTCATGCTTTTATGAATGGAACATTACTGGTGTATTAACCAATCACGATGTAGGTATGTTGTCCACTGATACTGTGACATGTTTAATATGTATGACTTATGAAATTGAATTCTTGTAATATTGCATATTTAAGCATTATTGAATCCTCATTTTACATTTTTAGTGTACAGCGTTACTGTGTGCTTTACATAGAAATGTTATTGTAGTAACTGAGGTTGGACAATATAGTATATATATATATATATATATATATATATATATATATATATATATATATATATATATATATACATATATACTGTATATATATAGTAAATAAAAAGTCTTCTATTGAACTGGAATTAGCCATATCACAAGTTTAACCTCTCAAATTGAAAACTGTAGTGCAATTCTAACATTAATAGTAGATAAAACACTTGAATAATCATTTTAAGATCTAAAGGAACTCCGAAGAGAGTCCCCTATTCCCTATTTAAAGTTGCTTTGAGTGTAGAAAAGAAATGTAAGTGTAAAATTCATTTAAATATGTACTAAATAAGAGTGCTGTTTATCTTCATCAAAACAAATAATATTTCTGTTTCAAATGTTTAATCGTATAACTTAATATCAACATGAAAATAGCAGGTTATGACTCCAGTCATGATCACACACAGGCGATGTCATCTGCCAGAAGAGCAGTGCCACAACTAGACAGATGTTTCAACCACAGATGTCGCAAGAGAGATGTCGTTACGTAGTGTAAATTGAATTAGCACTGCAAAACAGAATAACATTAGCTTTTAAAATGGGGTGTCAAGTCCAAACTAAATTGTTAAAACAGAGTTTCCAAAAAGCACATGGTGATTAAACATTCATTGCATTAGGATCTACGGCTGATTTCACTGGTAGGAGTATGTGACTTTGGAAGATGCTAAAAATAGCCGATGCTCTCCATTTATAATGAATGGACAGAGACACAAAATCTCTCTCTCTCTCTCTCTCTCTCTCTCTCTCTCTCTCTCTCACTTATTTTCTCACTCTCTCTCGCTCTCTCTCTTTCCAGGATATCTCTTTGGCAGGAAACCTCATTGGCACATAATGAACTTCATTGTTTTTGAAATAGAAGTATATGAGCCATCATTCACAAATCACAAAAAATAAATAAAAATAAAAATAAAGTTCTTAAAACACATTCTGTGTGGGTTTTCTCATGAGTGAATAAAATAAAAGATGATATGATGACTATGATCGATCATCTTCACCATCAAACACGATCTATGGTGCGAATGCCTCAAAATGCGTTAAAACACAAAATCATCATCAAAATTATTCTGCTATGCGTTATCAACTATTAAAATTCAATATACTCCTTGAATGTGTACACCTTAATAAATAGATGAGTATGGCAAATTTGATATGGGGGTTGGCTCAGAGTCTGAACAGGGGTCACTGAGTCTATAAACATTGAACAACCCTTCTGTAATGTGCATTATGGAATTATGAATACCGTAATAAAGCATTATATGTACAGGTCTTCTAGAACATTTTCAATTGAAATACTTTAGCCAAGAATTTACATAAGAAGAGGAGAGATATCTGTTGGACCTCTCTTTATGCAGGCTAACACCTACAGGCTGCCAGTCACTGGACAATTCTGACAGCTGCAATAACTGAAGTAATGACTGTGGCACCATAGGCATGCCACCCGTATCAGCACTACCCACTGGCAGGGACGCAGCCCAGCTGTGCACAATAAACCACTGCAGCACAGGCCCACTATAAATATTGAGCATAAATGTAGTGCAGAAAAGAATTCAATAGCAGATTTCTAGGACACGCTGTTATAGACTAAATAAACAGCAGCTTGATGAAAATCTATTTTTGTAGGTTTTGTGTATTCAAATTCAAAACTACCAAGTGCACTTACCACACAAACAAAAATACATAAAGACTCAAAGACATCTTCTTCGCTTACATATTTCCATTTTGTTATGCCTGTCTTTCAGCCTCAGCAAGTTATTGGTTATTGGCCAGATATTTCATTTCCTGCACAACAATCACCCTCAACAAGATCACAAGAGTTTTAATTGGACTTGGTCTCACACAACCACACACTTCTCCTTTCATTCTACCATGCCTGCGTGCAAACTCAAACTCTTTGAAAAAATTTTTTCAGACTTACACAATTCTAAGCTAGGCAACATAGTAATAAGGCAATTATTGAATGCTTTATTTCCAGGCTAATTGCAAGCTTTGAAACTCCTCACAGCTGAAAGTGTCGTCAGATCAAGGCTATGCAAACTATATGACAAACTTGCAAAGAATATGGAATAAGAATCATGATTTGCAAGTCTCTAATATTCAAAATAGCTCTTTTCCAAATATGACTTGGACCACTTTATGGTAAATATAGTTTTTTGTGAAACCAATAAACTTCTCTCACAAAGCTCATTACAATTGATATGTTTTTCCTAAGAATGTTAAATTACAGCATGATTAGAATAAAATGCATATACATTCAGAAGTTGAATTTACTCCTGCAGTGATAAAAGAACAAGAGAACAAATAATTGTACATAATTATTACCATCATTATCCTTATTGTTGCTGTTCTCTTTTTTACAAGATAACATTCTGTAAATTTAGGGAGTACTAATCAGGGATTATGTAATCAAAAATGTCTCTTTTTTATGTGTCTTTTCAGCAAATTCAGTAAATTTCATGGCAGCACTGAGGAAAATTGAGAACGTCTCAATAAGGCTATTAGCGGTCACCTCCACGGAGAGACACTGTGATATGCCCTCTCGCATTTTTGAACTGTTCTCATTCATAATCCCTTTGGTTCGACTTCCCAGAACCGTGGTGCTGGCAGTGTTGGAGTGAATTAATTTACAGCGTGGTTAGTCTGCAAATGATTGATGTTGCTGCACCAAACAGTAAACCAATTAGAGGCATGATGTAATGTCATTTTAAAAGGTTTATAATCGTATTGCTCCTGAACTTGGGCCCCTGATCAGACGTAATAAAGATTTATAGCAGATCAAAGGAGAGGCTAATGCCATTAACAATAGATTATATTCCAGCAGAAATTACATTAACAGCTTTTTATCTTCTTCTCCGCTAAATATATCCCCTGGATTGCAGATTTGGATGCAGGGCAAAGTATGGAAGAGTGTACAGCACACGGAGAGAGCATTAATTACTCTGAATAAGCACAGCTGTACTAGGGCAGCTCAGACACACATTCTGTTCTGTCTGAGCTATGATATTGTGAAGGAATTTCAACACAACCTGTGAAGGTGTAATAAGTCACCATGACATAAATCTTCTGCTTCTGTATTTGTAAACTCCTTGCAGAGAAATGAATGTGGTTTGCAATTTTCTATGCCTGGAATTTAAATGAATGTGTCAAGTATAGGAACAGAAATCCATTTGTTGTCACCTTGATCTTTCATAGTCATAAATTGAAAATTTCCCCTATTTTTGGAGACAGCTAACACTGTGTCCATTCTAGTAATTGTGATGAATGACAAGTTATAAATCCTACCTCTTTCATATTCATTTAAATGTGTCCAAACTAGCTGCGACGGCGATGAGAGACAAGGCATTCATTTGGTTTGTATTTATAGCACTTTAAGGTTGGTAGCCCTGCCCATAGTGAAATCTCATTGGTTTACAGTTTTAGTCTATATAGCTGTATATTAAAAATCATGTATGTGATGCACTTCAACAAAATGATACTCAAGTCGCGATTGAGATTTTTCTTTTGGAAAAACATGACATGACTGGTTTGTGTATTCTATTGCTTTGAATAAAACACATTCTCTGATTTCAAATCGTATCAATGTTATTGCAATTCCAATGAGTGTGTGTGTGTGTGTGTGTGAGTACTTTGTGAACCCACATTGATATTATAAGAGATATTCTGTAGATATATATTAAATATGTTATATTAATATGTATATGTGTGCACTAATCATGCAAGTGCAATGTAGAAGCAGTGTACCTGCTTTATTTATTTCTTAATCATTTTATATATACAGTACTTGAATATATCTCCCAAATATGTCTGAAAATTCTTCTGTCTGTCCTTTTTACCGTAGTCCATAAATCTCAAAATGATGGAGCAGGTCACAAATGTTCTGATGGCTCATTTCACATGTTTTACATTGCTGTTTTGCTTTCAGCTTTCCGCTTTGTGTCTGGTTAGGACAAGATGTTAGACTCTTCTTTAGTCAATGCAGACAATCTTTTTATAAAGAAATGAATGGGCTTTCAATTAAAAGGGTCAATGGCATTTTTGACAGACACCACCTAATGATTTTTCTCTAGAAAATGCATGTCCATTAGCTTGACCAACCTGAAAAATTTAGTTTCTTTTTTCTATGTATAATTTTAACTAAAGAAGCTAAATTTATTTTATCATTCTTATCAGTTTTCATTGGTGATATCAAATGTATTTATTTGGATATCACAGTTGTTCTCCATTTACTAGACAGGAGCTGTCCAGTAGTTGGATGTCCAGTACTCAAGATGGCTGCAGAGTGATTGGACAAAATGAATGATTTAGATGATGAAGGGTACACATCAGCAAATGAGAGATGAGTGGGAGGTCCTTACCAGTGGGGGGCTGGGCCCGGAGCAGGTAGGAATTGGGGGAGATTTGGTCCTCTGGGTGGGGCTCCAGCATGGTGTGAGAGGAGCTGCTGTCCAGCAAGGGCATCTGACACTCCCTTATGATAGGTGGGGCTGGATGGAGGGGGACGGGAGGAGGAGAAGGTGCAGGGGGCAGTAGGCTGGAGGAGGCAGTGGAGGGAGGGAGGGGACGACCTGAGGAATGGAAAGATAAAAGGAGACAAACTTGTTATGATCATGTGATGTGACAAATGGGCACATTTGTACTTTCACATACTGTACAAACCGTATGTCATCTCAACATACTAATATATGACAAACATGTAACATATTGTATATATAGAATTTCCTTACACTTTCCAGTTACAATTGACATACATTTTAGATACATTTACCCACTCTATGTCTATTTAATGATACTGTAAATATATAGTAGACCCCACAATTATTTAGACACTTGAGTCATACTTAAAATGCATGAATGCCATGTTACAAGATAACAAAATCGAAAACTATCAGCAGACATGGGGACTTGTGACTTGGTGACTTGGACTCGAGTCGACTCGAGTCGCTATTTTTATGACTTGTGACTTGACTTGACAAAAAATAAAATACTTGAGACTTGACTCGGACTTGGAAGTTAAAGACTCGGGACTTGACTTGACTTGAGACACAAAGACTTGAATGACTTGAGTGTTAATCACATCATGTTTCAGTTTGAATATAAAATATATAAATTATTTTAAAAAAATAAAGTTGATCCAGCTGGAGCGCAGGCTGAGAATAGTTTTGTCATGACTGGATCACGACACTATAGGCTATCATCAGCCATGCCCTCTCGTACCTTACGCACACCACGCCCACTTAGATCAGATAACACATCAACATGTCAGCCGCGGGGTAACGTTACCGAGGGTCATCGCTTTCGGCTTCAAAAATTATTATCAAGATGGCAAAAGATGAACAGCGCTTTGCAAGACATGCAACGTTAAGATCGCGGACAGCCAGACGACAACCTCCAGTTTCGTCCGCCATTTGAAGAGCCATTCTGCCCAGTAAGTGCTTGTCAATTTGTTAATTTTATCTGGTTAGTTGGTAGTTAGCTAATGTAATAATAGCAGGGTTCCCACGGGTCCTTGAAATCCTTGAAAGTTTGTGAATCTGAAAAATTAAATTCAAGGCCCTGGAAAGTTCTTGAAAATAAACATACATAGATACAGGTCCTTGAAAGTGCTTGAATTTATTTTGTGCAAGAAGTTTTCTGGGAAAAAAAAATCTGTCCATTAATTTTTTATTTCGCCAACACTTCGTGGCTTATGCTGCATACTAGCCTGCTTGATTTACGTTAGTTACGCGCATTTACGTTAAGTGTTTCCCGCGCGAGGTACTTTGTTTTGTACGTTGCCATGACGTTCACGCGCGCTGGTACCTCAACGTTTCCCACTCACAGACATTGCAAAAATAGGCTTATGGATATACTCTGTGTGAGTGAGTGAGTGTGGGTGTGGGAGTGTGAGAGCGCGAGAGTGAGTGTGTGTGTGTGAGCGCGAGAGTGAGTGAGTGTGGGTGTGGGAGTGTGGGAGAGAGAGTGTGTGGGTGTGGGTGTGGGTGTGTGAGAGAGAGTGTGTGTGTTAGAGAGAGAGTGTGTGAGAGAGAGAGTGTGTGAGAGAGAGTGTGCGAGAGAGAGTGTGTGAGAGAGAGAGTGTGTGAGAGAGAGAGGAGAAATGTAACAAAGTTTAATGTATGTAACTGTGTTTGAGAGAGAGAGAGGGAGGTGTTCAGAGAGGAGTCTGTTGGATGTTAAGCTGTTATTTGTTTTATGGACTCAATGTTGAAAATTTAAAACATTTCAAACACTGTTGGCAGAAGTGAAAAATAAATAATTTTATGAAGTTACAATTTTGTTTGATTCCATGATCTATTTTACTGAACATGAGTATTGTAATTTACTGACAGTTACTTATATCTTGTCTTTTCACTTTATTATGATCAGATTCTGCAGGTAAAATTACAATAATAAGGTGACTTGACTTGGACATGACTTGACATAGCCTGTGACTTGACTTGGACTTGACTTGACTTGACATAGCCTGTGACTTGACTTGACTTGACTTGCCCAAGAAAAAAATACTTGGGACTTACTTGAGACTTGAAGGTTAAGACTTGAGACTTAATTGAGACTTGCACATGTGTGACTTGGTCCCATCTCTGACTATCAGACATCAAGAATACATTTTCTTAGTCGTTTTTTCGATTGCTTTAAACCAAATGGTCCCAAAGTTTTTTCTTCCTTTTCCCTTATCTTAAACAGTGTTAAATTTGAAGTCAGAAGTTTACATACACCTTTGCCAAATACATTTAAACAATTCCTGACATTTAATCAGAGAAATAATTCCTTGTCTTAGGTCAGTTAGGATCACTACTTTATGTCTAGAATGTGAAATGTCAGAATAATAGTACAGAGAATGATTTCAGCTTTTATTTCTTCCATCACATTCCCAGTGGGTCAGAGGTTTCCATATACTTCGTTAGTATTTGGTAGCATTGCCTTAACATTGTTTAACTTGGGCCAAACATTTTGGGTAGCCTTCCACAAGCTTCTCACAATAAGTTGCTGGAATTTTGCCCAATTTCTCCTGACAGAACTGGTGCAGCTGAGTCATGTTTGTAGACCTCCTTGCTCGCACAAGCTTTTTCAGTTCTGCCCACCAAAACAAAGAGGTTAGGGCTTTGTGATGGCCACTCCAATACCTTGACTTTGTTGTCCTTAAGCAATTTTGCCACAATTTTGGATGAATGCTTGGAGTCATTGTCCTTATGGAAGGGCCACTTTTCACCAAGCTTTAACTTCCTGGTTGATGTCTTGAGATGTTGCTTCAATATATCCATATCATTTTCCTTCCTCATTATGCATCTATTTTGTGAAGTGCATCAGTTCCTCCTACAGCAAAACACCCCCAAAACATGATGCTGCCACCTCTATGCAACACAGTTGGGATGGTGTTCTTCGGATCGCAAGCCTCACCCTTTAACCTCGGACTAGAATGCCTGACCTATCGCTGATCTGACCTTATGTTTAACTGTTCCTTGTCTAGTCTTGTCTATAGTAGCAGTGAAGCTAACTTGCCCCTTTGTTTTTTCCAAGCCTTGTGCTATTTGTATTTTTAAATTCTTCTTCATTAAAATACTGAATTTGGGTTCAACCAGCATCTCTCTCCTGGTTCATTGCAAGACAGAGTGGTCCCATTGTGTTTATACCTTTGTATTATTGTTTGTACAGATGAACATGGTACCTTCAGACATTTGGAAATTGCTCCCAAGGATGAAACAGACTCCACCATGTGGAGGTCCACCATTTGTTTTCTGAGGTCTTGGCTGATTTCTTTTGATTTTCCTATGTTGTCAAGCAAAGAGGCACTGAGTTTAATGTTAGGCCTTAAACTACATCCACAGATGAACACCTCCAATTCAGTACAACTCCTATCAGAAGCTAATTGGCTAGTTGGCTAAAGGCTTGACATACATTTCTACAATGCTCCAAGATGCTTAAAGGCACAGTTAACTTAGTGTATGTAAACTTCTGACCCAATGACATTGTGATATAGTCAATTAAAAGTGAAAAAATCTGTCTGTAAACAATTGCTGGAAAATTACTCATGTCTTGCACAAAGTAGATGTCCTAAACAACTTGCCAAATCTATAGTTTGCTAATATTAAATCTATGGAGTGGTTAAAAAATGTGTTTCTAATTTTTAATGACTTTTAATATGAATTCAACCTAAGCATATGTTAACTTCTGACTTCAACTGTGAGTATATATATACAGTATATATATATATATATATATATATATATATATATATATATATATATATATATATATATTCTAATTTAAACCCCAAACACACATATTTTTAGAAAGTTTTTGCTTGCACATTGTACATCTGCAATTGTTCTCTAAAATAAATGACACTTTGTTTGATATTTTGTTATCAATGCAATGACACTCATACAATTTTAAGTGTGGCTCAGGTATAAAAAAAAACTGTGTGTGCTCATGATTGACTACATAATTTATTTGGTAAGATATGCAGATAACAACTGGTTATACATAATTTCAGTAGAAAATGACAACATGCTCACAGTGCATTGATAATACATTGACAAAAGTACAGAGACAGACGTAAATATTGTTAGTGTTAGTGCAAGTGTGTGCACAGAATGTGTATGTGAGCTATGGAGTGCCAGGGCTGCAGAACGGCTTTGTGTGTACACAGGTAGTGCTGCTCACAGAATTGTTGTCCTGTAAACCTCCATGCTATGGGAGCTTTACATGAGTACATTTACAAACAGACACACTCACTTCATCACCATAATACAGATGTTTTGGATGTGATTTCCCAACAGGATATCGTAATAGAACAATATACATGCGGTATGACAATAAGGAGCCTGCAGTTATGAACTGCATGCAATTTTTCCATCTAAGGAAACGCAAAAGGGAAGATGAGGCAAGTCATTATGTTTAAATGCATCTGAGTTCCTGAGTAATTGCATGGAAGTTTTTAAAGGACTGTGTGTAGTCAGTCCTCATAAAGGCAGAGGAATTAAGAGGCTATTACCTGCCTTAATTACTCCAGGAAAGACAGCAGGGAAAACACGGCACCCGCTACAATGTTGCTGCAATGTGATTGGCCCCAGACTGACAAGCACTGCTCTTTTAAAATTCAAGTCACTAAAACGGAAACAACAACATATTGACCATCATTTTAATTGGGATCAAATGAAGACTGTGGCAATTTCTATCTTTCAAGAGTTCCTTCAGCTTCAAAAAGCTGTTCGGGCACACAAATATTATCACACAAAAACACACATTGCACACTTTTATCTTCCTTTCAACCCCTGACTGCCTATTAGCAGGAATGGAGAAACAGAAAGGGAGGTTGAAGGAGTGCTTTTGTACAAAGACCTTACATGCAAAAAGTATTTTGAGCACATCTGAGTCAATTCCCCAACTCACACAAACACATTCACCCTCCCTCTATCAATGACTCTTCAGTACATGGTCATTCAGGGACATTGAGTTTATGTTGAGTCGAGGTTGCTGTGCCTTTATTTATTGATCCAGTGCAGTGCTGCCCTGCATCACAAACACCAAACCTCAAACACCAAGGTTGGGTGCCATTCAGAACAGACATAAGAATTCCTTTCAAATTTTAAGTTAAATACTGAATTTGAATTATGGTAACAAAAAGGATGCAGAATAGTAGTATTAGAATTAGAGTGAAATGAAAGTGAAAGAAATGCAGATGAATGCTTTGAGTAGTTTTTATTAATACATGAACCATAAACATGTTATCATTCAAAATATGGGTTATTTTTATAATCAGTATTTGAAATGTCACGGTATAAATTTGTATTTAAATGACACACAGTGTATTATATTGTGATGAGGAGGAGGGTGGGGTCAGGCCGTGAGGACACCCGGCCGGCCCTGAATCGGGCTGATCAGCCAGGAGGGGGATAAAGACAAGCCGGAGGTGCCAGTTTGAGAGAGAGAGAGAGAGAGAGACATACGCAACCGCGTTGCATGTGTGTCTGTGTTTGTGTTTTAGTTTTAAGTTTGAGTTTTGACATTAAACTTACATTTACTGTTCAGCCAGTTCCTGCCTCCTACTTGCCCATCTTTACTGTTACATATATCTAAACATTTATTGTCCTTTACAGTATCTACCCTCCACAGCTAAAGAAATCAGTATTTTTCCCTTTCATTTGCGATTTCCTGTGGTTTACCTCATAATCTGTGTATTAGAGATGTATATTATGTATTAAAAAAATATGGCACAGCAACTGGACTGCTTGTTAATCAGACCCCAGGCACACAGGGCAGTGTCCCATAAAATAGTAAATGAAAGGTGAGGGAAGAAGGATAGGTTTACTTTAAGCATTTCATAAAGCTCTTCTATGGCATCTGCATCTGAGAAAAAGCTAGCAAAAGGGAAAGATCAAAAGTAAGACAGGGATCTTCACTAATGCACAGAAGAGATGAATACACACTCAAAAAAAGCTCAGCTAATATGCACATGAAAGAGTGAGAGGTTAAGTGTGGTGGTGACTGATTAGCTTGACTTCTAAAGAGATGGACAAAGAATAAAGAAATAAAAAATAAGAGAGATGCATATGAGAACAGGAGAACTGAGCAGAGCAGCAGAAATTCAGGGAAGTTTAAGAAAAAATAGTACTCTTTATAAGTTTTAACTCCTTCATGTCATGGTAATTTGTTGTATATGAAACAAATTTTAACAAGCACGTAATGTTCACTCACAAAACCATGACATCATTTTCAATGGACCATTGCCTCAATAATGAGAGTATTTATGGCACTGGACACTAGAAGAATGTGTGTGTTCGTGTGTGTGTATGCCTACGTGTGTATTGGGGGTTATTACATTTTTAATCACTTTAATTACAAAAAAAGGGAAAAAATTGCATTAGGTGGCCAAAAGCAATTATAGGAAACTTAATCTCCTTTGCAATTAGGCTCTGGGGCATTTTTAACTATTGTAATTTATTTTTGCTACATTTCTAAAAAGGTCAGAATAAATTGTATTGTGTTATTAGAACAAAGGCTTGTTAGAAGGGGGTTGGGGGGGGGGGGGGTGACTAGAATGCTTGACCTATCGCTGATTTGACCTTGAAAGTCTGATTGGATCATGACACCCCTGAGTGTGTGTAAGTCTCCTATACCGGTTTAAAGTTCATCTGTCATAAGACATTCATAAATTGTTTAGCAGAAGAGTGTGAAAACATCGCTCTTTTGGTTTAAGCAGCCTGATGGTCTACACCAATGGTGTGAGGCGAGACTCTCTGATGTCTGACCAATATAGTGCAACAATGTCTCCCCACTCTTTCACCAATCTTGGTTCCAGAACTATATTTTCCATTCATTTATTCCATACGGTGATCATAAAATCCATCATAAAAGAGTTTAAAGCCATGAAATTAAGTGTACAATTACAAACTTTGATTTGAAGCATTAAACTATTTTAAAATTGGGAAAATAAACAAAGGTACAAGACTGTGTTCTTAACATCTTTTAAGAGGGCATGATCTACAATCCCATAAAGCAGGGGTCACCAACCCCTCGATCGCGATCGACATGTCGATCTTTGAGATTTTCCTGTAGATCGTGAAAATAATATTAAAACAGCTTCAGCCCCCCTAAACTTCTGCCTAGCCCCCCTAAAATGTGTGATTAAACGAATTTGTGTCACACGAATTTGTGTGACACAAATTCGTGTTCGCTTCAGTGTTGTTATAATCAGATTTAGCGCGTTCTTCATCTTCAATCCGCAGCGGCGCAGAGCTGAGCGCACGTCAACAGAGGACAGGCTGTGTGTGTGTGTGTGTGTGTGTGTTCATCTGAGCCTCATTGGTCTGCCACTGCTCGTCAATGTCAGAATATTTGAGATGACCAATCAAATCAAAGTAGGCAGGCTTTATGTGCGCAGACGCTGCAGAGCGCGGGAGTTTTAGCCAAGTTACAGACAGCTAACATGGCTGAGACTCCGCGAAAGAAGCTGCGAACCTATTATTTTCATCCAGAATGGGAAGAACAGTTCATTTTCACGTTAGTTAAAGACAAGTGTATATGTATGTTATTCCGGCAAACACAAGCACTGGCTAAAAGAGGAAATCTGGAGCGGCACCACAATGCTAACCATCCGACCTTTAGGGACAGCTATCCACAGACAGTATTCAATCACAGGCATCGCACTGACTTGAGTGAACATTACTGCAAACGTTTTGCCTGTTGGTATTGTGAAAGTGATGCTGCATAAAATGGACTAGACCTGCATTTAGTTTAATTTACTGGGGAAGTTATTGCCATTAATCTGCTTTCTTAAATGATACAAAGTAAATAACAAACATACATGAAGCAATATCATAAGCTTCACATTTAACTGTTATTAATGGCACTACATATGATCTGCTCATTACAAAATGTGTTGATGTTTTTCCCACTATGAACAAAATAACCTTATCTACATAATTCATAAATGCTGTTCATTATTAGTTCATGATACCTAATGCATTAATTAATTTTAAAGTTCCCTCTTATCACCTAATTTTTCAAAGGCCCTACCTACATAATTCTATAAAGTAAATAGAAAATGGGCCACATTCCTTTCCTATTTGTATTCATATGAATTTAATGCAACTTAAAATTTATGTTGTGATGTAAAGTTCTTAAAGCAATAGCTACGACCTGTTTAATACACCAGTTACAGTCTGCCTAAATAAAAGGCCTCAAGTTGGAAGTATTTTGGCTTTCTTTCTCTTGCTTCATTAGGTAGATCTTGCCTTTCATCAGGGCTGAGGTCAGGGATCTTGGGCACAAAAAGGTTGGTGACCACTGCCATAAAGCATTCATTTCTAAGGGATGAGTTGATAAACTCCAATGAGCAGCAACTGTATCTCGATGACAAGAAATCATATGGCTGGCCTTCCATAGCTAAAAAGAGTTGTCAGCATCACTTTAGGTAAAGTCATTCATGAGCTAGCATTTCTCCAGCACTGTTGGGCTTCGCTCCATTTTGGCAAAATTTGATTTGAAAAAGTTACCATCCGTGGACAGACTACAAGAAAGTACTTCGTCATGCTTGATTTCACACGGCTCATAATTCATAAAGTTTAAGTCTGTCCGGTGACTTGTTTTTTGATTGCTGCAGACTCTAACTTTCCTTCACTTGTTGGAGCCTCTGGGTAAGAGTGCCTGCTAAATTACATTATGTAATGCAATATTATTAGGAGAAAATCATTTTGATGCATTGCCAGATTATGGGATTGAGGTAGACATGCCACTGACTGTGGCAATTCTGTCAACACACTCAGAAACTCTTTCAAACACTCTCATGGAAGTGACCAAATACAGCAACCTGGGTATAGCTAGCACAAGGGGTGCGGCACAATATCTCTCTGCCCATCTGGCCGGCGAAGTGATGGCAAGCCAGAGAGGCCAAAAAGCTCAGGAAGAGACAGCTGGAGCACAGTCAGATGGAAAGTGACAAATTACCACTCTAATGAGAGCCATTCATCATTTATCCCCTTTCTCTCTCTCTCTCTCTCTCTCTCTCTCTCTCTCTCTCTCTCTCTCTCTCTCTCTCTCTCTCTCTCTCTCTCTCTCTCTCTCTCTCACACACTTTATTTTCATCAACAATGCACCTACACGTTTAGTTCACACCTGCAGCCAACCATGGTGAAGAAAAGAAAAAGGAGGAAAAACATGCGGATCAGACCCCAGAAAATGAGAAACCCATGAACACAGGTGTGTGAGAGAAAATGAGGAGAAGAGAGGGAACTGATGAATACAAATCCTCCAGATCTATCAATTAAACACATGGTAATGTATAGGAAATGTAACAGGAAGTTAAGAGACAGTGACATCATTAGTCACCAGTGTCACAATCTCACTTAGCCAGGCCTTTGGCTAAAGCCTTTCTTGGACGAAAACTGCCCGCTTAAACAGAAAAAAAATTGTCTGACCAACACTCAGTATAAAACAATCAATCAATAACAGTATAATATAAAGTCATTATAATATTATATAACTATATTATTATGATTTTGCAATAATAATAAAGTTATCAAATCTATGGAATACCTGAAATGGTACAATTGGAATTATGCTGTGACTACAAAAAAATCTAATCAAAACTGTGTTTTATTTTAGCCTCTTCAAAGTAGTCAACCTTTGTCTAGAATTTGCAGAAATGTACTCTTGGTATTTTCTCAACAACTTCTTTAGGTAAAAGTATGCTGGGATGCTTTTTAAACAGTATTGAAGGATTTCCCATCTTTGCTGGGAAAAGTAATTCATTTAAAAAACATATTTATTTATTTCTAAATAACAGTTTAGTTGTGTAATGAAATAAATTAATATGTTGGCACAATTATATTTTTGTCTACAAATCTAATTTCAAACATTTAAGCATATGCCTTCAGATCAAAAGGTTTTTAAGATCATAAAACAAATTTCAGTCAAGTGACCCACAGCTTTTTCAGTCAAGTGACACACACACACACACACACACACACACACACACACACACACACACACACACACACACACACACACACACACACACACACACACACACACACACACACAGTGTGTGTGCCTTTTAGAGGCATGTGTGGAAACACACACATATACATATATATATGTACACTATGTTAAGCGGCCTCAGATGTAAAGAAAACACCTGAAAATTTGTGGAAAACATTTGTCTCTGACCAAAAGTAATAAGTACAGACTATTTTACAGACATAACTCACTGAAATAACTAAGGCAAAATGTTGAAAATACATTTCTGTTTGTGGTTATCAAGATAAGATCTTACTATGTGCCTTAAGCAAAACTCTGAACATCTTTCAAAGATTTGATGCATCTAATCTGGAAAACTTTGGCAAAACCAGTGATTCCTCAAGAGTCCTTGCTATATCAATCCGGTCTCTTGTAAACACAAGTTTGTTTCAGGCAGACTTTAAAAAAAACCTGTGTGCCCTTACCCCCAAAAGTTAAGTACCCCCGGAGTGGTGGTGGCGTAGTGGGCTAAAGCAAGTTACCCCCGGAGTGGTGGTGGTGGCGCAGTGGGCTAAAGCACCAAACTGTTAAGCAGAAGGTTGCTGGTTTGTTTACCACAGCCACCACCATTGTGTCCTTGAGCAAGGCACTTAACTCCAGGTTGCTCTGGGGAGATTGTCCCTGTAATAAGGTCTCTGTAAGTCGCTTTGGATAAAAGCATCTGCCAAATGCATAAATGTAAATGTAAGTAGAGTCAGCCAGATTCTAGAGCTTGCCAGATCTAGAAAGTGCTTTCCAGTTTTCTGTGCAGTTTGCTATAGATGATCAGCAAAGGACTGGGTGCCATCTGAGGCTGAGACTACTGATGTCACGCCTGTGCATCTCTGGCGTTATCCAGGTCAGGAGGCCATCTTATGTCCACTGCTGTTAAGATGGCGGTCTCCTTTCTGCCTCTCCCAGTGTATGTTCAAGGCAGATTGTCTGGAGGCCTGCATTTGGCTCAATTTTCTCATTCTGATTTTGCATCCTGTCAAACACACATCTTTACGACCACTAAGCTCAATCGGGCCTGTCAAAACACTAACGCCCATTTAACACAATCAGCCAATGCTAATGAATCAGCCAATGCTAATAACAGAGCAGTGAGCTTGATCACGCACGCACACACACGCAAGCATGCATGCACGCACACACACACACACACGCAATTTGAATTATGGGGAGACTAGAAATGTCCTCATAAACCACATTTATAGCATAATACACTTGTACTTGTAAATTAGTACACAATTGTTCCCTTCATCCTTGTTCACTCAGCTGCCAATAACCAAGCATGATGGGAAAGAATAAAAGATTTTCACAATTAGCAAAGTTAGCATTTCTCAGCTTAAAAGCTGCTTTAAATCATTTATGCGTCTCCCCTCAAAAGCCCTTTGATGTTTTACTTCAAGTATATATTCTCCTCTAGCTTAGAGCTCTTTTATAATCCTGCTTTTTTTCAGGCTCGAGAATGACTTCAGGAAATGTGCAAGCCTAATACTTCAATGTAAACAGTGCGTTGCACACATACACCAGCATGCCTGGCTGCTCTGCACTTTCAATGGAGGATGAACAAGAGGGCTAAACTTTAATTGAATTTGGGTCCAGGTGTGTTGATGACCACTGTAGCATCTCTTTTGTTGTTCTGCTTCTCAACACATGTCTTACTGGGCTTTGTGTCCATCAATGTGAGGACCATCAGAGTGCCTGTCAGCCTGGGAGGCTTTTAGTTTTTTAAATTCACTGGGTTAAAACTGGTCCTTAAAGGAATAGTTCACCCAACAATCATAATTTATTTACCCTCATTTTGTTCCAAACCTAAATGACTTTGGTACAAAATGAGGGTAAGTAAATGATAACAGTTTTTATGTTCGAAAACTATCCCTTTAAGATACCTTCCATTTAAATTCAATTTTATTTGCATGTGAGTGGCTGCAATTAGCCATGCAGTAATGCATTCAGTTAAAGGATATCCCAGATGCATGCATTTATGCTTAAATACATTTCTGTGTGTTTGATTTTTTAACATGTCAGCATCCTAAATGCTCTATAATGGTAGCAATTCATCATCTACTCAATGTTATGCTTATTTAAGGTTTTGGTTATGAACTACAATGGTCTATGCAGGACACTACACTTTGATCCGTGATCACTGATTCAAACATGTCCTCCAGCAATTGCAAGTGTCAGCGCATCCTGCTCTGCAAGCTGATGATGATACGACCAAGTGTGTTAAGGAGAAAATCAGGATTCAAGTGCAGCCACACACACACACACACACACACACACACACACACACACACACACACACACACAGCACATTGACAATTATGCTCAGGCCTTCGTAGGCTCCTTGCACGTTATTTCCATTTAAATTACATGCATATTGTTTCTGTGGATTGATGACACTGTTATGGATTCCACACGCTTCTTTTATGGAAGATAGAAGGAATAAATAACATCCATTACCCATCAGCCCCACCTGTGAGGTCACAGATACTCTCATAAAAGTATTGGTTCAACCTCCAAATATTTTTAAAGGGATAAGTTCACACAAAACTGAAAATCATATTATTTATTAATTCTAATGTTGTTTAAAGCCCATATGACTTTCTTTCTAATGCAGAACACGAAATGAAAAGTTTTAATGAATATTCCTGTCCATCTCGGTGCAACAGCAATTGAGAGTGACTCACTTTACAGATTATAAAAGGACAGAAATGTATCATAAAAGCTGTCCATGTGGATTGCGCACCATTTTCCATGACTTCTGCAGACATACTATGGATTTTGGAGAGAAACAACCCAAAATGTAAGTTCATTTACAGATTAAAAAAAAGTCTTGACATCTGTTCATGAGCTCAAAAGAGCTTGTACACGTGGCATATGCTGTTTTTAGCACTAAAATGAGGGTGAGTACATCCTGACAGAATGTTAATTTTTGGGTGAACTATTCCTTTAACTGTCCCAATGTTACATGGCCTTGCAGAACATTGCATCATTAATGATTTTAGCAAAATATAAAATAAACAGGAGAGCCATATGTGTCCTTGTTCAACATATCAAGGTCCCCAAATTCAGATGTTCACTCATCTTAAGTCTTTTGATCAATTCTCAAACACATCATAATGCTCGACACAACCACAAGTTTAGTTTGTTGAATTTACTTTATAATCTGTCGGCTTATGTCAGCTATGTTAAAGCAGCCAAGAAGCACAAACTGCTGAATACCATTTTATACAAGAGAGATTTTGCTATACACCTAACCGAACACACCAGTATTTGTCACCTCATTCCCTGCAAATGTCCGACAATATTAATATAAAGCTTTTTGCCAGCCACACATATCCCTAAGCTGCAGTACGGTACACTTGTTTATTTACAAGGCTAGACAAAAAAGCTTTTAAACACTACATGAAAAAGTAATATCAACTCTGACATTGTGAGGACATGGCGTCAACCTCGCTTGCCCATAGACAATAAACTTTTCAGCTGACACGCACTCTACCATTCATTTATGGAAGTTCACAGGACAATGAGCTGGCGCATTCACAGATCCGTAGATCAGAACTGAAGACTAGAGGCAATGAAATAAATGTGGTGACATCATAAAGCTGCAACTTAAGCATGGGCGACTGCAGAAATGGTGTCACTGCCTCTTAGAGCTGATCCCTTGTCACAGTTCTCTTTTTGTTCTAGCTGAACTTTGTACCTGTTACTGTTGACTGCAGAGCTCTGCTTTAAATCAAAAGCTGTGCTGGTCCACTGTTCTTAACCCTCCTTAGGGTCGTTCACACTGTATGCATTTTACATCCATTATTTTTCAATATAAACATGCGCTAGATAGACGGCTTTGACTGTCAGGCTGCTTTCTCAACATTTCATGCCACGAGCGCAGCATTTTCAAGGCAGCATGTAAAGTTAAAAGAACTTTTAAAAATGAAAGTAAAAAAAATAAATAATCTCTGACATCTGCATTCTGTTTCATTTCACTGTCTAGATTTATTTAACACAAGAGCGTGTTCGATGTGAACTAAGTCCACAGTGGAAATTTTATTTGTATTTCCATAAGAAAGTGTCCATGCTTGTAAGGTAGGAAAAAATAATAGCGTTCAAGTTTTAGGTAATATGCCTATGATATGGTTCTTGCAGTTCTTAACCAATCACAACACACCAAACTTAAATATGTGAAAGTGAAAATGAAATTTTAAAAGCTTTGGTGGCGGGGAAGACATTCACAGAATTATAATTTAAATTTCAGTTTGTTCCTCACACAAAGCTACTGTGTGGCTTCAGAAGACTTGGAATATTGTACAAGTCATACTGTTATGCTGCTTTTTTCATCTTTTGGAGCTTACATGAACTATCCTTGGTCACTGTATGTTTTGATTTTATGGAAATAGCAGATTTCCTTTTGTGCTTTACAGATGAAAGAAAGACATATGGGTTTGGGGTGAATGAATGATGACAGAATGCTCCTTTCTGGGTGAACTATTCCTTTGTATTTCTTTAAAAAGTTTAGAACTAAAGAGCAATAATACAAAAGCACATCAATGGCTGAAACGATCTACAAAAAGTACTAAATAAATGGAGTCGGTATGGTAAGTGGTTGGATCTGAAACGTGTAAGAGAAAGCAGAATCAAAAGTAATTTCAAGGAGGATTTTCACACTAGATGTTATGATCTCTCAAAATCAAAAGCTCTGAGTGAGTGAACCAGTCAAATGGAAAGGGTCGAGAGGTGGCAGTTAAGAGTGACCCTGAGTTCAGTCTTTCCTTCAAACTATCTTCAACAAATCAAGCAATAGTTTATCTCTATTAGACACAACAGACCCAGGCAAGGGGAATATCATTGTGTTTGTGAGCAGCACATGCCTAACAGTCCAACAAGCCTTATGAACTCAACATCCACACTTACAAGCAGCACAATTAAGCTATCTCTGCCAGTAGTAAATACTAAAAGGTGAAAAACAACACAGGTACAGGAAGCACCAGCATATCATTCACCTCACTCAGATCAGCTGTTCGGTGTGACAGTATATATAAATAGCTAATTATATTCCATCCAACTCTCTTTGATGTCAGTGACTCTGGTGGAGGAAAATCTACTTTTAGCACAGGAATAAAGGGCAATTTCTGTCTTTCCCATCCTTTCCTCTCCCCATCTCCAACCGTCTCCACCGCTTCTCTATAACTCTATCTCCTCAATTGTTCGGTCTTTAGAAACCTCTCACAAGTCGAGAAGATCAAAATGTGCTGGTAAAAAAATAAAAATAGTCTACTCAAAATAATAGCCTCCCTCCTAAACCGATTTGCCACTAAATCAAAAGCATCACCTTTTCCTTGTTTGTTTGTTTTTTGGACTGTATACATGTGATCACACTCATCTTTATTTTTCATCCTTTCATTAATTTTCTCATTCATATTTCACTCTTTTTTTCTCCATACTTGTGAAGTGTTTTCTCTCATATTCCTCCCCCCAACTGCTATTAGCACAGTGTGATAATCTGATATATTAATAATCTGAATTGACGGCTTTGATGTGCAGTTGAATTTAGTCACAGACACACAGTGAACATTTTCCAGATATTTAAGGGCTGACTTTGTGATGGAAAACATATTTCTATGGCATAGAAGGTAGTTCGGTCTTTTACACCTGTTTATCATTATAGTTTACATAAGAACATTTTTTACTTGTGAACCTTAAACAAATTTACCATAGAGCTACTTAAAGCTACTTAAATTTACCCAACCCACGGGCCTGACTTCACTTTGCTTAAATTAGTTCACCTTTACTATATACTGTAGTCTGCTGTTCAAATTGTTTTATACATTTGTTTACATCTGTATAATTTGTCAACATTATTAACCCTTTTTTTGACCATCACTATTTAGTAAACGTGAAGTAAAAGTGAGTGTGTGTAGGGGATTGGGTAAACAGGTTATGTCTAAGTTACCACCATAAATAATATGGTTGCACTTTATTTACAGTACGTGTACTTTCAGTATACTTATAGGGTACTTCAAGAAATTACTGTGTAATTATTAGGTAAATACATGTACTTAATGTGGTTTAAGATTAGGGTTGGGGTTAGGGTTAGTACCTAGTAATTACTGTAGTGGTTGTAATTATATAGTACATAAATGTTGAAAAGTACTGTAAACTAAAGTGCTACCAATACTATAGTTACCACAGCTATTGTTACAACAATAAACTGCAGTAACTTAGTATTATCCAACACTGTAAACAAAAAAGTAATAAAACCATATTACATACATATTCTTACAGCTTCTTACACTATTTCAGAGGAGTCAAACATTAAGCAGTAAATATGGAATTTTGGTGGAACCTAAACTTACTTTGGTTATTATTGGTGAGCTATAGAGTTTCTTTTAGGTGTTCAAAAAAGATGCAAATGAGAAATATTTCTAGATGTAACAGGGACGTGTGTGAGAGGTACAGTGTGTGTTTTTCTATCTCTCACACACACACACACACACACACACACACACACACACACACACACACACACACACACACACACACACACACACACACACACACACACACACACACACACACACACACACACACACAGGCATTGTGGTTACGAGTGCCACTATGAGGTAAATTCATCAACCCTTTGCATCAGCTGACCCTGAGGAGAACGTGTGTCCCAGTGCTCTGCTTGAGTGTTTGGATAAACCCTAAACACCTGATGCAACACACCTCCTGTCTTACATTACACCACACACACACACACACACACACACACATAAATACACATACATACACGCACACACACACATGCACACAAACGCGTGCGCGCACACACACACACACACACACACACACACACACACACACACTGTTTGGATGTGACGATGACATCGGACAAATCAGCTTGAAAATTATAAATCGAAATAATCTCTCTTTCATCTCACCCATCACTAAATCAGTTAAGATGAAGGAGAGTCTGTGCATTCTATGCTCAGAGCTGAAAATTAGATTTTTAATTACTGCATGACCTGGGGTTTATTAGCAACATATTAATGTGCGTCATTAACCTAGTGGTAACTAACTCCGTCAGCTCATTAAGTACATGTGATTGGACCTGAGTGAGCATAGGTGAAGCTCCAGCTCTCATCACAACCACCTGTGACAATACCTCACATTAGACAAATTTGAATATGCACATGTTGAAATCTTATGGTCACAGGAGCAAATACGCTAGGTTTTGAAATGAGGTAGAAAATCTAGAAAAAAAAAGAGGATGCTGTCTTTGTCCAATAATCATGTCTAATTATGCAGCAGAAGATAAGAGAAGTTGTGATGTGTGCAGAAACTGTACATTATAGGTGTAATGCTATGTTTTATGCATGTAAATATGTGGTCTGTACATGCTTTTGTAAACACACACTCAAGTTCATGTAAATGCCTAAGCATCCACACATTCATGCACAGACACATGCTCTCTTTCAAACACTCACACACACAAACACACACACGCACGCACGCACACACACGCATGCACACACATGCACACACACACAAAACCTGAACAGATGGCTATGTACATTGAGTAGATAGGGTGCTTAATAAATGCACCTGCACACCCGATCCCTGTACAAATTTATCGGGTAATTTTGAACAGCCTTTGCTGCAGAATAAATGCGCTAAAATCCATATTTGACCTTGTGGAAATCAAACATGACAAAACAATAACTTAATAGTCAATAGTCTTCCTGGGACTACATTTTCCACCATTCCATAATAACCACAACTACACACTCCACCTAAACAAACTTTTCAATTCCTTCCTCAGCAACCCCACAATCAATATGCATAATTTAGTATTTCAACAAAGCAAAATCAGTTAACAAATAAAAACCATCAGTGATGTTATGGAGTAAGTTGACATCATGTCATCATATCTATAGTAAAGTGTATCTTACCTTCTCCTGTCTCCATACTGCAACAGTAAGGTTTATTTCACCAGTCCATGACAGAAGGACAACGTGTCTGTCAGAACGTCTGTCTCATTCATTCATTCATTCATTTGCACTAGGAAACAAACATACAGTCTCACTCTGTAGCTGTCAGTGCTCTACTTCTACTGTCTGTTCACAGAGACTTTAGCTAAGAGTGAGAAGCTGAAATAACTCCCACTCCCTCTCCCTCTCCCTCTTTACCTCTTCCCCTCCTCTCTCTCGGGTCCAGTTACTGCATGCTGCTGCCATTAGTAAAGGGTCTCTGTAGAACCAGGCAGACGCTTTCTATCTGTGTTAGGATGGGGCCAGTAACATTGTGTTTGTGATGACGTGCATGCAGCCCAGGGTTTTTAAAGGACCTTTCTATTCTTTCATGCCTTCTGTATGGCTGTACATCTTACTCATTTTCACATTACTCCATGTCTATGAGAATGGAAACTGTGAATACAAGCATCGCATTTAGGCCATGGAAGCGCTCCCTAATTTGAGATGTGTCAAGTGTCAGTAAATTGTAAATGGTCTGCACCTTTTTAACCTTAGTGGATTTCAGAGCGATTTACACTGCGTCTCATTCACTCATTCACACACCAATGACGGCAGAGCTGCCATGCAAGGTGCTAGCCTGCCATTTGGAGCAACTTGGGGTTCAGTGTCTTGGTCACTTTGACATGTGAAGTCATGTGGGCCGGGAATTGAACCACCAACCATGCAATTAGTGGACTCTCCCTAACTCCTATGTTATATAGGCACTACATATAGTGGTAAACGGAGTGCAAAATGTTTGTGATTGGATTACAAAAAACACATACAGAAGTAGTCAAAAACCACATCGCATTTGAAGTTTAAAAAGGCATCCTGATGAGTCCCGGACAGCAGCAAAGCACCACCTCCCACCAGTCAATCACCCCCTGAATAAATGTTTAAACTTACATGCGGATTGAAAAGGAAATAACTTCACAGCTCTTCCGCAGTGTGTCTGTCTGATTTGAACATGCAGACAGACAAGATAACAAGCACACAAATCATTTTGCTCTAAATGTTGCGTTTGTGTTTAGATTAAATCTCAACTGCATCTGGGAGAAACAGTTTTGTTTGCGCTTTCTTGTCTTTTTTGCAGTTTATTATCGTTCCGTAACACACTGATATAGTGGTTGGTGTATGTCCATACGAAATCATACATGCTCTCCTCAAAATCCCAAGAACACAACAAAAGAATGAATGGACGTATGCCGCAATGACCACTGTGTTAACTTGACAAAGGAAGTAACGCCCTATTTCTCGCCAAGCATCACGGGACATAGGAAAATTTGGATCGCAATTGAAAACATTTCCTAACCACTTTCATCAGCGTAGCTAATATAATGGAATTCAGCTTATTTTGCACGGAGGGGGATAGATTGAAATCAGGACCTATTAAATGCGTCTTTTGCTGTCCATCAAGGCGATGCAATATGATTTAAACCACAATGTGATGTTTATATTATGTTTCTGTGCTGAAGTACCACCTACAGCCACTAAAGGCTCCCAAACTCACACATCTCTGACTCAAACGCTGAAGGAGAAGTGCTTTTGTTTATAAAATGCAGGTGAATGTGATTTTGCAGTGAAGCGCTACCATGCTGGGGCAAATTGCAATTTCATTAATTAATTAATGTCTCACAGGTCCAAATTTGCAGTTTCAAAGAGTGTTTTGAATGGTTTCCTCTTATTGTACAGTAAGTGCTACTTTTACTGACACTGCCACATTTGTAACATAGTTTTTTCCACATTAATATGTAAATGACAATTAATACAAATTAAATAATATGTTTTCTCTGGAGTGCCAGCTCTCTACATCCTGTGGATATTATTATTTCTGGATTGCGCATTGAAATTCACAGTTTGGACCAAGTGTGTGGTAGCACTACTTTTTCTCTGTGTTTGATTTAGATCAGGTGGAGCTGCAGATCTAATGGCTCTTAGATCAAATTAACCATTATTTTGTATTCTTCCAGTCAATATTTGGCTGCAAGAAATATGTTACAGCTGCAACTAAACAATTCTGGCAAGTGATCATGGTATAAGCAGGATAATCCACAGTTAGGTGTATGTTAAAGGATTTTAAATTGCTTAACACGCACCTAGTCATGTATTATCCCTTACTTCTTCAACAATAATTAAATAAAAAGTGCAAACTTCATTGTGGGTATTCCCCATAGCCTCAATTTTGCACACAATATTTTGAGTTTTTAATGCTTCAAATCTTAAGTTTATGGATTTTTAATAAACTTAATTTCAAGGAATTTAGATATTTGAGCACAAAACTTGACATTTCAAGTAATGTTTAAATAAGACAACTTGATTTTTCCAGTAATAACAACATTAGGGTTTGCATTGTACAGTATGTTAACATATTTGTATGAGACCAGCTACCTTTGCTTTCTATTAATGGGTTGGTTATTTATGTCATGTGACACCAATTAATAAAACAATTGATGCATTAATAAAACAATTGAAGCTGAATGGATTACCTTAAATAGGACATCTATTACCTGGATAATAAATGCATAATAAATGAGGCAATCTCTGTTTTGTTGGGGATACAATTCCTTTTGGAATCACAAGAGTTACTGTTGTTGCAGTGTTTTAATTGAGGCACAAGATACTGGCGATGTTACACATTGAAACTCTCAGCTGCTCTTTACCATGGAAAGCTATCATAGAACTTTAATTCACATAGAGCAAAACTTTTAGTGAGAGGCAATACAAATTTAGGTGGCTTACAATGTATTTTACGAACACTAAGACAAGGGATGGTGTTGCGTCAGAATTACTTCTTGTCATTATTCTCAGCCTGACATATTTGAAATGCTTTCGGCCGACCATGATCACATTCACACTTGACTATGACCTAATGTAACAGGCTCGGCTACAAAAGCACTTAAGAGACCTTCACTTTAGTACACACGAGGTATAGCCCCATACATTAAACAGAGTGCTGTAAATGAGTGTGAGGGCAGAGTGAAGGCGAGACAGCTCTGTATACTCTGTATTCTTTGTTTCTTCAACCAAGTAATGTCTTTGTGATGTGATTTACCACAAAACATTTCTTCAGGTTTATTCTGTCATACCAACTCCAAGGAGAGTCCCAGTATCGGAGTTTTTTTTTTTTTTCTTTTTTAAACTACTTGCGTGTATGCACTCAATTACTATAAATGTTGATATTCAGCAAGGAAGGGCGTAGGAAAGAGGCAGGAGGTGAGGAGAAAAAGAGCTGAATGACAGGATCTTGACATATTTCCAGGACTTGCCAATCATCTCCCCCAGTGCACCTGTGTCTCTGCATCCTTCATTGTGTGTAAAAGTGTGTTTGGGCATGCGGGTGTGTACTTAAAAGTGTGTGTGTGGGGGGCTTAATTGGCATTCCCTTCCATGAGACTGGTGGTATAAAACCAGTGGGAGGCCTCTACCTTCATTAGGTTGAGCCTCAACTATTTTGCTCCTTTTTTCCACTTCTTTCCCTTTTATCCTCCTGCCTGAGTTACATTTTTCAATGTACATCTCAGAGCTCATGTATGGCTCTATATAAGAGAACTAGAAACCTTTCCAGTGGGTGCACTGAGCCAAAAGTTGCTTCAAGCTTAATCAACAAAGGGACTTAAACTGTACACTTCACCGCCTCCTCTTCCACCTCAACCCTCTTTGCTCTCGTCTTCCGCTTCCAGTGCCAGAATTCCAGAACCCAGCTGGAGGAAACATAGAAAAATGTGTCTAATTATGATACAGCATGCCCAAACTCTGCAAATTAGCTCTAATTCAGTGACAAATGGATTCTTCTTTGAATAGTCCTCAAACCTAGCTCAGCTGTATTTACCACAGCAATATGCTGATTGCCTTAAAGCGGCTTATAATGAAACTACGAGCTGCATCTCTTTACAGCAAAGCCAGCTCAGACCAACCCAGCTTTAATCAGCTGTTCTGAAACATCACAAATCCAAACTAGGAAAACAGACCCCGCTTCCACAGTTCTGCCACCAGAACAGAGAAAAAAGGTCAGTGAGAGAAAGAATAATAAGTATAGGCAGATATCCGATAGGAATAAAAGGCAGGAAGACAGGTGGACAAAGAGAGCGAGATGAAAGAAATCAGAGGCGTTTTGGGACATTTAACAACCTATGAATAGAATAATTTCCAGATTCCCATCTGCAGAGAGCGCAACTCGGTTTCTCTCGTTGGCATCAGATTTAATTGCGAGTGACAGATAGCGGTCAGGACATCAATGGGATGCGTTTCCATCACAGCACTGTTAATAGACTTTCATCTGCCCTGGTCCAGCTCAGATAAAGGACAAATCTGTCCCTCATGTGTGCTCTAACTCTCCTTAGCATCTGTTCACAGGAGGAAATGGATGGGCATTGGAAGAAAACAAAGTTCAATGTTGATAGACAATTGCATGGTGAGAGTCGGTGAGAGTCAGTGAGAGAGTGGATAGGATGGCAGGATGTTCACAATAATTACTGGCTGACAAAACAGCAAATACAAATCAAGTTCAAATTGAGCTCACTTATTTATAAGCGACTTACAAGCTTAATTCACCCAAAACTGAAAATGCTCTCATCATTTACTCACCCTTATGCCATCCCAGATGTGTATGACTTTCTTTCATCTGCTGAACACAAATATTTTTTTTTTAGATGAAATTCTCAGACCTTTTGGTTCATACAATGCAAGTGAATGGGTGCCAGAATGTTGAAGCTCCAAAAATCACATAAGTTAGCATAAAAGTAAGCCATACGACTCCAGCGGTTAAATCAAGATCTTCAGAAGCGATATGATAGGCATGGGTGAGAAATAGATCACTTTCACATTCTTCTTCTTGTGTTTTTGCTGATTCACATTCTTCATGCATACCAGCCCTTACTGGTTGGAGAAGAATTTCAAGCTAAATATGACTTAAATATTGATCCGTTTCTCACCCACATCTATTGTATCGCTTCAGAAAATATGGATTAAATCACTGATGTCGTATGGATTACTATTTTGATGCCTTTACAAGCTGAATACCTTATTTGGAAAGGAACAATGCATTACGACTTCAAAACGAATAACAGATTAATCCAAATAAAATATAGAATATATTTTTATGACCGATTATCCAAAAAGCACAAGGATAAAGTGACATTTTAAATAAACATACTGCAATTACAACAAATGTATGTATTTCTAATGTGTAAGCTTATGAATGAAAATGCGCACATTGTGATTCCAGAGCGGATGGGCACGGTCTTAACTCCATTTGCAGCCTCTGTTAATTGTGTGGGTCTGGTGCTTGTCAAGTGTAACAATAGCTACAATATACACTTTCCACTTCTTGAAATGTCTATCTTAATGTATCACATGATTCACTTGTGATTCTCATGTATTTATTTATAGCCTAAACCTGAGAGTGATGTTAAAGTAGAAGCAATCTATCTACAGGAGTCTGCAGTTGCGTGTAAGTGTGTTTATTCCATTGTTTTTTCTTTATTGTAGAGTAGTATTCATTGCTAAACATGTGCATTTTGTTTACTGTGTTGAAATTGCATCGCTTAAACATGTTTTGGTGTGTGTGCTACATTGTTTTGACTTGTCCCATGGTATTCACTGCTAGATTTAGATTTGTTTGTCCAGTGTGTGTAAAATTATTATTGTTTTTAGTATGTCAATAAACAGTGCTTCACTAGTTTTAGATTATTATCTATTGCTAAAGTTTAGCATAGTTTGTTTGCAGTGTACTGAAGTTGCATTTGTTCCCACACTTGTCACCTCGCACAACCCTTAGTTTTTGCACACGTAACAAGCTTTTGTTGTGCTAAGTAGCAATTAGGCATGTACAGCTTTTTTCACTTAATGGCTCATTACCAGCATGTATATATATTTGAATTGAATGCTGATGTGGAAGCAACAGCGGTAGCCCTCCTGTAAAGACCTACTTGTGTAAAGACCAGTGAGTCTACCTGTGCGAGTCCACCGAGCAAGGACACTGACAAGGCGCAACTCACCATTACACTTAAGTATCTTTTAACTGTATCTACTTTCTATTTTCCTTCTATATACTAACATGTCTACTTCATGAATAACATATGCCCTCAAGAACATCCCTGTTATCTGTTACAGACAGTTTACACAATATAGACACAAGACAAAACACAACTCACACAACCTATGGCCACTTTGCTACACTCTATTTCTCAGTGGGACTCTGGAACTGCCAGTCAGCTGTGAACAAAGCTGACTTCATTTCAGCCTTCGCAACACAGTCCACCCTCAGCATCCTTGCACTGACAGAAACATGGATACATCCAGACCTACTGCTCTCTCCAACAATTTCTCCTTCTCTCACACCCCTCAACACAACGGTAGGGGTGGGGGAACAGGTTTGCTCATTCCAAACAACTGGACAATTTCACCACAGTCTTCTCTATGTAACAATACTTCTTTTGAATTCCATGCTATTACTACTATGTAACCCATAAACATAAATGTATCGCTCTCCAGGTCAGCTGGCAAACTTTCTCGAGGAATTGGATGTCCTGCTGTCTTCCTTCCCGGAGGATGGTAGGCCACTTGTGGTTCTTGGAGATTTCAACATACACCAAGACAAGCCCCAGGTAACTGAACTTCATACTCTTCTGGCCTGGGTAAGATCTGGGTAAGTATCAGTCTCTGCTTGCAACTTTTTCAGATAACGTTAAATCTGCAAAAACTTCCTATTACCAGAACAAGATCAACAGCACCACAGACACTTGCAGCTTTTTAGAACATTCAACACACTTATCTGTCCTCCCCCTCCACCGCCTGACACAGCACTGACAGCAAATGTCTTCACCACATTTTTTACTTAGAAGGTTACAGCCATCAGCATTACATTATCAGCACCACACCCTGTCAAACACCCACCTCCAGTATGCAGCTCTTCTGTTCTCTCCTCTGACTGACACTGAGGTCTCTAAACTTCTCCTCTCTAACCCCCCTCCACCTGTTCCCTTGACCCCATTCCTTCCCATATTCACCAGGCCATCTTTCCATCCATCCTACCTGCACTCACACACATAATTAACACATCTCTACTTACAGGCACTTTTCCCACTACATTTAAGCTGGCTCGAGTAACCCCGCACTTAACCCCACCCAAGTGGAACACTACAGACCAGTCTTTCTCTTCCATCCATGGTGAAAACACTTGAAAGGTCAGTTTTCAATCAAATCTCTGCCTATCTCTCACAGAACAAGCTGCTGAATGACAATCAGTCAGGCTTCAAAAGTGGACACTCCACCAAGACTGCACTGCTGTCTGTCACTGAGTCGCTGAGACAGGCAAAAGCTGGATCCAGATCATCTATCCTGATTCTGCAGGACCTTTCTGCAGCCGTTGACACAGTCAATCATCAGATACAACTCTTCACTATGTCTTCTCTGGGCATCACAGGAACTGTGCTTAACTGGTTTAATTTCTATCTCTCAGGTAGGTCCTTCAAAGTAGCCTGGATTAGTGAGATGTCCAAGTCATATCAGCTACTTACTGGGGTACCTCATGGTTCAGTGCTTGGGTCACTTCTCTTCTCTATATACACATCACTAGGACCCATCATTCAGGCACATCATTCAGGTGTCTCTTAACTCTGTTACATCATCCATACCACAGTGACTGCACACATCTCTGCCTGTATATCTACAGTAATGCCTTCCAAAATGATCAGAAATCTAGGGGTAACCATCAATAACCAACTAATTTTACTAAAGACCACATCTCAAAGACAGCACGATCATGTAGATTACACATACATGCCACACAACTTCTTGTTCAGTCACTTGTAATAACTAGACTGGACTACTGTAACATGCGCATTTTGACCCCTGGAAATGATCCAGAATGCAGCAGCACGTCTGATCTTTAATTAACCAAACAGAGCACATGTTATACCACTCCTTGTCTCTCTTCATTGGCTGCCGGTTAACGCACGTATCAAATTCAAGGCTCTGATGCTGGCATACAGAGCAGTTACTGGGTCTGCACCAGCATACCTAAAATTATTTCTGCAGAGCTACATTCCCACCAGAAGCCTGCAGTCGGCTAAGGAACATTGTGTTGTTGTACCAACACAAAGTGGCACCACTTTCCCGGACATTCGGCTTAATCGTACAATGTTTGTGGAATGACCTTCCCAACTCCATCCGTGAAACTGACTCACTTTCTGTTTAAAAAAAATGCCTAAAAACACTTTCCATGAGCACTTAACCAGTCACAAATACATAAATAAAAAAAAAACAATCATGTGACACTTTAATCTGTCTTGAATACTACTATTCTGATGCTAGTCAAACTTTGTAATACCGCACTTTTCGTACCACTGTCTCCTTAAGATGATTCTCTTATAATGTATTTCTCTTTTTTAAGTCACTTTGGATAAACGTGTCTGCCAAAAAAGAATAAATGTAAACGTAAATTCCTCAACTGAAGTGATGATTTCAAGTTGGAGCTTAAAGTTCTTAAAGTTGACCACATTTATAGCCACATCAACAATTAAGGTTATTAACTGGTTAAGACTTTATTCAGAATTTCCGAAATTAAAATGCTCCATAAAGGTTTAACTGTTCCATAGATTATTCATCTATTAGGAATATTCCTCCTTGTGTAAAATTAAGAAACTGATTTTTTATGTCTTTTTTTTTCTTCTCTAAACTGTGCTAAATTTGAAAATGTTCTTGAATTCTGGTAAGGCGTTATATAAATGTAATATTATTATTATTATTTAACTAATTATTTAAGTAAATAAATGGTGATTTTATTTTAATTTCTTTTAATGTTTGAATTTGTATTTATTATTCACTGCATACTTCGTGTCTCCAGAATAATGTTCTTATACATGCACAGACATATGAAAATTCTATATTAATATCTGAAATACCTTGAGAAACCACAACATATACCCCAGTTAATGTAGCAAACATTACATTTTTGATGCAATGGAGTACACCTAAATTGAATGTTTTAATTGAGACTTTTAACAATTATTTATGGTATTTGTATTTGTAATCATGATTATTTATTCTAATAATTGTGTAGCCCTGCAATGGACAGCATATCACTTACAGCAAGGATAGAAAAATGGACGCTTGAAACTAGTGGCTACATACCTAGTTAGGAAGAGTGTAACACACTTGTGTGGAACTAAAACTCTCCATTTCTATGCCACTCCCTTCTTTCTATCATATCTTCTGTTCTTTTTAACTCTCCTTCAATCAGTCTGCATCCCCCTTTTTCCAAGATGCAGATACAGACCCCGTTCACATTTCTCCATCACCCTCTCTCTCTCTCTCTCTCTCTCTCTCTCTCTCTCTCTCTCCTCTCTCTCTCTCTCTCTCTCTCTTCCATCAACATTAGTCCTCGTAATACTCTAATACTGCTCCTAATGACAGTCAATACTGATAGCATTATGAGGGGAATGGACAAGAGGACGGGAGAGGTGGATGTATTCCCATGTGTCAGTGTTGTGTCTCGCTCTCTCTCTGTAGAGATTCCTGCAGCATGCAATCACGATCCCAGCCCTGCGCACTCACAGAGGGGGAGCCAAGCAGAAAATTGTTTTGGACATTGTGATGAGAAAGTGACTTTTTTTGTTTTTAATTTACATTTTAAATGCAACAAATCAATCACAAACTTTTGCATTTCATTATAGAATATTCAAAACACACACATCTGTCTCTCTCATTACGCCAGCCGCATGGCCCCATCCGTCCGCTTAGGTGTCTTCAATCAGGGTGTTTGGAAACATTGCAGTCACACTGTCTCCGCCAGACATCACAAACTCATCTGTATGGCCATAATGTATGGCTGCAGACCAGCCTTCCACATGCACAAACAACCCACACCCTCTTTTTCATCAGTTCGGTCACTTTAAGGGACTTGGGTGTGAGAGAATGAGCTGTGCACGAGACAATCAGAGCAGAACTGAGACGTGTTATCTACACACGTACAGGCAGACACACATGAACGCGCGACTCATATATGTCAACACTATCGTCAGACTCTCCAGTCTCCAGTTTACGGCAGGAAGCGGTTCTGCGTCGAGCTCCAATCTCCATAGACATGCTGTGAGAAACCATACTGACACTGACGTTAATTAACCTCGCAGGGCCTCGAAAAAAATTAAAACTGTAATTAATAAGTAAACAATACAAGGACACACAGGGATATTTTGATGAGTCAACTAGTCTATACTTAAGGGTGAAGTGAAGATATTAAATAATTTCTACTATCAAGTTTATAATGCACAAATGTGCATGTTGATTTCCTCAATCTAACACTGTGGAGCTTTCAAAACATTCCTCTGTTTGATTGAGTATTACGGCTGAACCAATGGCATGAGTTTTGGGTGGGGTAATCTGTTTGTTCAACCAATGTGAGACAGGGGGAATGTTTGGGAAACCTGTTTGAAAACTATTTAAAAAAAACTTTTTTCATCATTTGGTGCCACAAGTTGCACAGATATGACTCACTTCATTTTTAATTTACAGTAACTCGGATTAAGTTGACAAATAGGAGACACAATTGGCCATGTGGTGTATTTGAAAATATGACTTTAAACACAATCTACACCATATTATTAATTCAATTATTTAATTTAATTATCCCATTCCCTTATTTAGTACTCAAAATTGGAGTGGTGGTGGCGTAGTGGGCTAAATCACTTAACTGTTAATCAGAAGGTTGCTGGTTCGATCACCACAGCCACCACCATTGTGTCCTTGAGCAAGGCACACCATTCCAAGTTGCTCTGAAGGTATTGTCCCTATAATAAGTACACTATAAGTCGCTTTGTATAAAAGTGTCTGCCAAATGCATAAATGTAAATGTAAATTTCAAAAAGCTCCAAAATAATAATAATAAAGAAAAAAGAACATATTTTATTTTCTAACTGAATGTCACTTTTTTAAACCTGGCATACAGACGACATTATAACCCTCCTCTCCATCATCTACACCTCCTCAGGTGCTTTTTAGTCTTTTTCTTCATTTCCCTTTCATCCCATCTGTCCTTTCCTCCTCTGTTTTCCTTTATCATTTCCTCTCCATCTGTTTTTGTCCTCTGTACTGTTTCCTATCCTTACGAGGTGCAGGCGCCACTGTAGGAACCTGATCAGCACTGTATCAGCTCCCACCCACAGGCACACAATGTGAAAAACACACTCTGATTCAAAGCCTTTTTTCAGCACTCCCACCTCCTCGCTTTTCCTCACCTTAAAAAATGATACGTACCCAAGGTCAAGTAATTAGCACAAATGCTAACTAGAGCCTGACCGATATGGGATTTTTGAGATCGATATAGATTTTAGAGAGGGGAAATCAACATTACTGATATGGTGGCCGATATAGTTAATTTTTCAGTCGCTTTTCAGCCATCTGTAGGTGACAGAGGAAAGAACATTTTATTTAAGCTGGGTATTTTTAAGATGAGTACTGTAGAGATAACTGTTAATTTTTTAATGATCATACATTTTACGTATAAAATATTGATCTGAAAATTAACTAGTAACTATAGCTGATAAAAAAATAAAAGCAGAGGAAAAAGTACAATATTTCCCTCTGAAATGTAGTGGAACTATAAAGTAATAGAAAATGCCATGGTAATACTCAAGTAAAGTACGAGTACCTCTAAATTGTACTTAAGTACAGTTTTCTTGTTTATCAAAACATCATCATCAATATTTTGCTGTTAATATATATAAAAAAAAATGTCACAAACAATAACACATGGTTCGCTGCTGCCAAGTCACAAGATAAACAACAGCAGCGATGTTTCACTGTGTTCTGCTATACAAGTTCAGGGGAAACTTTCAACGGTGGAAAACCAGACAATTAAATATTACATTTTGTAAATGCAATGACTGGAATTGTTCGATTGAAGGGGGTACCAATGTATGAATCCTAAACAAAACAGTTTGGTGAATACATGTTTACACATTAGCTTCCACTCAGCTGACAAGATATGAAAGTAGCTATGTGGTTAGCTAGTTAGCTATAAGCTCGTTGTCACGGAGAGTAAATTTGGATGTTGTTTATTTACTTTCCAGAATTGCGTCTCACCAACTAGGTAACAACATAGCGTGAAATCAACACTCAACAGACACAATCCACCACCGCACTGTTGTCTGCTTAGCTGCAAATAGATGCCCTGATGTTTATTTACATTTCAATCTGCTAAATTACTGAATGCACTGACAAACTATAGCTGGCTAACAAAATAAACAGATGTGAAAAACATGAGTGACATGGTTGTCAGGGACAGGGTTAACGTTATATTAGTTATATTGAAAAGGGCAAATTATGGGGTCATTGCTTGTTAACTTTCCAGTATCTATTTAAAAAAATAGTTAGCAACTTACTGTGAAGACACTGCTTAACACCACACTGTCAGCAGAACCACTGTCAGCTCAGCTCTGTAAACAATGGAGTCGGAGCGTGCTCTGCTGGACAAACTATGTTTTGACACCAAATTTTTTGGTTCGTTTGTTTTTTTTTCTCCCCAATTTGGAATGCCCAATTCCCAATGCACTCCAAGTTCTCATGGTGGCATAGTGACTCACCTCAATCTGGGTGGTGGAGGATGAATCTAAGTTGCCTCAGGGTCTGAGACCGTCAACCCGCACATCTTATGGGGAGTGGTGGTGGCGTAGTGGGCTAAAGCACATAACTGTTAATCAGAAGGTCACTGGTTCGATCCCCACGACCACCACCATTGTGTCCATGAGCAAGGCACTTAACTCCAGGTTGCTCTGGGGAATTGTCCCTGCAATAGGTGCACTGAAGTCGCTTTGGATAAAAGTGTCTGCCAAATGCATAAATGTGAAATGTAAATCTTATCACGTGGCTTGTTGAGTGCATTAATGCAGAGACATAGCTATGCTATTCATGTTATTCTCTGCGGCATCCAAGCACAACTTATTACACGCCCAACTGAGAGCGAACCACATTATAACAACCACAAATTTACCCCACGAGGTTACCACATGTGACTCTACCCTCCCAAGCAAACAGGCCAATTTGGTTGCTTAGGAGATTTGGCTGGAGTGTCTTTACTCGCCGAGTTACCCGGGCCCCCCATGACACCAATTCTAAATAATATCGGCTTGTGCACAAATTCTAACATCCTACGGAAATTCCTCTGTCCATCTGCATTTAAGTGTAGCAACGTGACAGTGGTGACTGCTTTAAGACTATGCAGGAAGCATGGCTTCCCCTAAAATTTCATAAGAATTGCAATGTGGCAATGATGAGTTTAATACAGTACAAATAATCTGTATACATTCTGTATTACTTATTGTGCAATTCAATATTTAAGTGAATAAGTGTGTAATTGTTTAAAAAATAAAAATAAAAATAAATGCAATTGAAACCATGCTTTCAATCAATGTATTTTTGCCTGGAAGCCTGGCTTCTGATTGGTCAAGCTCTTGAATGCATGGGACTGTGCAGAACGTCCGGGAGCTCAGAGATACATGCGCAGTTATTTGCAATCTGAAGAAACATTTACTTCATTTATCTTGTAATATTATACTGTACCCATTTTGTTGCAAAAATAATTTTAATCTAAGTTAACTATTTTTACTTTCAGGTTAATTATAGTAATCTATAAGTGCCAAATATCCTTTGAATTATGCAAAAGTGAAAAATAAACAATTCAAAAATTTATAAATTCACATATGAATCAAAATTATTGTAAACTGCCCTCAAAACAATAAAGTTGCCCAAAGGCTATGAGATACAATAAGGGAGTGGAACGTGACTGTGTTTACACCGTTTACAGTAATGCCAGCAGCATGAATCTGGTTATAGAGATATACCCTCACCCTCATAATCTAAGCTGTGCGGACATTGTTGACACTCACATGCTCTCTAGCAATGGAGCGTTGGACTTGCCAGAAACAGCAAAGACTGCTGATACTGCACTGTGTATCATTTGCATAAAGTAAACCCTTCCATGCAGACTAGTCGACTACTTTTCTGAACGACTAGTTAGCTAGTAAAACTGAATATTCGGGCAAGCCCTATAACACATAACCACTTTCCAAAAAAAACAGTCCAACTTAAGAATAGTAATGCATCTCTGAGTCCAGGAGTAGACAGTGTTTATGTGATCTAAAGATACAGATCCTCATGTCCTGTCTCACTCAGCACAAAGAGTGGTTTTCCTAATACCATACAGCTGAGCTAATCTCTCTGTCTCTGTCTCTGTATCTCTCTCTCTCTCCACTATTCTGCTGAACTTCTTGTTTCTCTTTTGCACGAATTGAGCGATATTTTGTGCTTACTGGCTTGTCTTTTTGCTGAGATCTAAGGCAGCGTTTCAGTGCCGTGGTCTCCCGCCATGAACCACACAGCCCCTCTCATTGTGAACTATTTCCCAACCGTGACTCGCCTGGACTCACATCCATCTACGTTCTGACTCCACAGCACCGCACTTAATATCTTGCCAGCTGTTTTGATGGCGCACGTAGCCTCTAAAAGCGCTCCATTTTACATAAACAGTGGATGAATGGGAGTCATTAGCCATGCTAAGCTAATGGAGGAGAACAGTCATCCAGTCCTCTGCTGCGTTAATAGCCCGGGCATCTTTTAGAGAAAGAGGGCTAGAATCTCTCTCAGGACCCATACGGCTTAATGAACTATAACCCCCTGTGTCTCAGGAAACACAAAGCTCTTTGGATTAGTGTGCAACTTGGCAGCAATGAAAAATGTGGTGGTTTTGGAGGCTCTTAGGAGCCTCCCAATAAGCACATATACGTCGCCGGTATGTCGGTGAAAGGACACATTAAAAGGAAAGTACTGTTTTGTTTTATAAAATGGATAGTTCCAGTCCTGGATGCTGATTAGTCAATACAATGAAACACATGCAGCACCGTGTACTGTATATCCAGAGGTTACATGGGGATTTAGAAGGTGGGGCAACCCTAAAAGCGAGTGGTCAAGATTCAAAACTTCTACGCCCAAACAACTTTTTAATCAACTAAGCAAAATTGTAACTGCATTTCAATGGATGTCAGAAACAGTAGTGCCTACACAGCTGGAGCTTTGCTTACTGCCCCTGCTGAAAACAGGTGATATTTCAAGCTTAAATTGCTCAGATGGCAGAAATTAGAGCAGGCCCGGTTCCAGATCAAAATCACTGATGGTGCTTCTGAAAATTGTGGGGGTGATCTATATAAAGTGGAGATGTATCATTATTACACATATTTTAAAAACATTACATCATGTTTAAATGCTACTAAAACAACGTAAACAACAGTTTATGTACAAAACATCTATTTTCACATGATAATGACAGCAAAATGCTGCGTGTGCAGATTAGGACATAATAATTTGCACCATCATAAAGGTTTATACATTTTGATGCAGCAATTGTGTGATTTACAAACTGCAGGGATTTTTGTGTGTTTGATGGGATTCAAGGAAATCTGTTTGCCAATTTACAGTATTAGACTTACATAATCAATTGAGCAGAGGTGTGCAATTGTTTTGGTACAGGGGCCACATCAGCTGTTAAGTTGAACATGAAAGAGAGAAGATAAACATTTCTGCATAGTTGTATCTTTTAATCCCAGAAATAGTAGTGCACTCATGCACTCAATGAATGATGTACAATTCTCTGAAGTGTATTTTGATGGGACCATTCTATGATTACTTGATGTTCTGCTGCTACATTTCTATCAAGTGTTAGTAAAACTGAATTAAGTATAATTGAGTATAATTGAAATTAGTATAATTATTAATTGTTTATTTTACCATACAAATGCAGTGGTAATTTAGTATTCAATTTCAACACTCTACATCAGGAGTCTGGTTTAATAGTAAAATAACATTTTCAGAAATTATATTTTCTAAAGGCTTATTTTAATATTTACCGCAAAGTGGACACATTTGTTACATTCTCAGAACATTATCAGCCTGTTTGCATGCTCATGGGTCACGATATGGGTCTTGTCAATGGTTTGTTTGGCTGCATGACACTGATAAACAATTACTGCCAGAGTAACATTCGCATACAGGTGTGAGGGGCATTTCACAAATAACAAACATTTTCCTCTCTCATTGGTTTTGCTCGCGAGTCCCATCCGCATGCAAATGATGCGAAGATCTATTGGGATTTGACTAAAGTTCATCACTGAAAAAGTTTGCTCGCAGACTTGGCACTAAACAGCACACGCAGAATTATGAATGGACACAAGATGACTGCATCACGCTTTTCTTTGAGCAGAATATTGCACTATTGTGCACTTTTACGTTTTTTTTTCTCCCAAAGACGAACGAGAGAGCACGTGCACTCGCATGCATGGTTACCAGACTGCATAACTTAAGTACAACCTAAGGTGAAATATTTCCTATTTGTGCATGTATTAATCTCTGACTGGGGTGTTGCATCTATTATTCGGCAACCCTGAGCATATTAAAAGCTTATGGATGCGCGATAGGTCCCAAAGCCAGATAAATGAAAGATCTAATAAAAAAAACATTCATGATAAATCGACCCACGGACAGCAGTTTGCCCTGGTCTGCAGTTGAGGGTGCTCTAAGGTTTGTTTGAGGGTGCTTAGCACACTCAAGCACCCCCGTAGAACCGGGCCTGAATTAGGGATGTGCCCGAAGCTGAATACCTTATTCAGAAAGGCAAGAATAATGATTCAAAACGAATAACGGATTTATCCGTATAACATAAAACATATTCGTATGACTGATTATCCAAGAGGATAAAGTGACATTTTAAATAAACATAAACAAAATGACAAAGAATTTATGAATCTGTGCAAGTCAGTATTTCTAAAGTGTAAATGCGCACGTTGTGATTTCAGATCCGATGGCCGCAGTCTCGATTCCGTTTGCGGTCTATGTTAATTGTGGCCGTCTGGATCTTATCAAGTGTAACATAAAGAAATTACATCATATAAACTTTCCACTTCTTGAAATGTCTATATTAATGCATTACATGATTCAAACGTGATTCTCATGTATTCATTTATAGCCTAAACCTGAGCGTGACGTTAAAGTCCTGACCTGAAGTTTCTTCTTCTTTATCTGGTAAGGCACTATATAAATGTAACATAATTAATATTATTATTATTATTATTTAACTAAATAATGGTGTCTTATTGTAAAAATCCCTGATCAATTTGCGGGACTTTCACCTGTTTGTAGGCTACATTATTTTTATTTTCATTTAATGTTTGAATTTGTAATTATTTTTCAATGCAAAATGTGTGCTTGACATTTCACATTTTGCTTGACACCCCCTGCCTTCAGAATAATGTTGTTATACACGCACAGACAAACATACCAGGAGAACCCACAGTTAACAACATATTCCACAGTTAATGTAGCCTTCAAATTCTGCTTCATCTGGCAAGAAAAATAAATAAATATTATTTAAAATAATAGTTGTATAATAATAATAATAAAATAATATTTATTATTATTAGGCTATTATTATGAAAAGGCATATACAAGGCAAATATTATTAATAGAAACTGTATAAGTTAGAGTAACATTTAAAAATGGCATTTAATTTAGTTTTGATGCACTTCCGATTTATGCTCCGCCCACACCCGTTTCTATCCGAATACAGAGACAGATACAGATAAATTTGTCATATGAATAGATATGGATACAAATACAGATAATGGCATCGCTGCACACCCCTAGTAGAAATATTCCTTATTACGGTCCGGGAACATGATTAATATAATTTTTTTAAACACATTATTATTTATATAACTAATCGCACTGAATTAACATGTTAAATTGACAGCCCTAATCAGTACACCAACATCTAGATTCTCATGTACTTAAATAATAAATGAATAGATCAATTACATAACAAATGAAGGTCTTTGTAACTTGAATGTGCTTCTGGAACTGTGTCTGTCCACAACATAGTACCACGAAGAAGAAACTTCACTGCAACAGTTACTATTCTGTCGGTCAGTTTAGACAAATAGTTAACGTTAGAAATGAAGACAGAATCCAGTTAGCTTAGCTCTATTCTGTCTGACCTGTGGTTAGGTACCTGCAGTGATGGCTGATAGGTAATAGAGGACAGAGAGAATAGATGCCGCTCTAAATGTTCTCATCCTCATGGTGCTGTGAGTCTATAAAGAAGCTGTCGCTCTTCATTAGGATTAATTTGGCTGTGGAAGACCTTCAATGCCCCTGTCTCTATCTCGTCCTCTCTCTCTTTCTTTCTTTCTCTCTCTCTAGCTCACAGCTATCCCCATCTGGTGGCTGCAACAGAAAAGAGGGATTCCATAGCTGAGACAGTATGAAGAGGTGGAGATAGAGCACTCGTATAAAAAAAATACATAAAGAAAAATAAAGGTAGAAAACGTAACTCTTAATAACTACTAATTTGGCAGCAATAGTAATGGAAGTGCTGCCTTATAGCTAAAAGAACCATCACCTTTCTGATAGAGCTTTAGTGAACTGACTTGCCTTGAAGGGATTTTCTCCTTTATTCACACAGTTTCTCCCTCCTTATAACTTCAACTCTCTTTCTCTCTCTCTCTCTCTCTCTCTCTCTCTCTCTCTCTCTCTCTATCTCTTAAAATAGAGTAAATTAAAAACAAAGAGTCATTGAAAGCTACAGTTATGCACCTCACAATAAATACAGTAGACCCAGCCCCACAGCACAGATACAATCTGAACAAATGACAATGATACAGTATTATCTGCAGAATTAAAGGGATAGTTCACCCTGATAGTTCAACAGTCTGCATAAACGTCATCGACTCCACCGGTTAAATTAATATCTTCAAAAGTGGCACTTTTGGTGCAAAAAAAAAGATCAATATTTAAGTACTTTTTAACTATAATCCAATGCTTCATGAGAAGGTGGAGTACAAGAGGTCCCTCGTATGATGAATTCGCATTGCTATAGATACAGATGTAATCTCGCCTTCTGCACTCAGTTGAGATATCCAGGTTGAGCACATAACTTGACCCATTGTGAGTATAGAAAAAGATAAATACAGATTTATTAAAGATTTGTTAAACCAAAACCAAGCAAGCTACTGTACAGCGCTCCTCATCCTCACTTGTAATCAGCGCTGCTCCTCCGGCTGTAACTCACTTGCCTCATTTCTCAAGTGTTTCAAATGCCAATGCGATTATGTCATAAGTGTGTACCGCTGCTGACCGGAAGCATGATTCAGAGTTAAAAAAAAGTACTTAACTTTTTATCTTTTTCACACCAAAAGTGATTGTGTCACTTTAGAAGACATTCATTTAACAGCTGTTGTCGTATGGATGAAGTTTATGCTGACTGTCTGTGATTTGTGGAGCTTCAAAAGAGAAATTTCCAATCACTTGCATTTTAAGGACCTTCTGAGCTAAGATATTTTTCTATTTTTCTTCAAATGTGTTCTGGTGAAGAAAGAATGTCATACACACCTGGGATATCATGAGGGTGTGTAAATAATAAGAGGATTTTCATTTTTGGGTGAACGATAGTCCTTTAAGTGTCCGCATCATTCTTTGCGAATTTAAGAGTTTTCATTCATGGATATTTCCTATCAGTGCAAATGAGATTTAAAGCATAAACAGTCTGCATTGTTACTGTTAAGACAGTGAGGGAGAGAGACAAATATTCAGCAAAAATGAAAAGGCCTGAAGTAGACAGACAGGCAAACAGAGAGTTTGCTCTTTGTCAGACACACTTAAAGGGATTTGGTGTCTGGAATGATGAGGCAGTCCCAACTCAGACAGTGACTCCTCTAACATACACACACACACACACACACACGTGGGCATACACACACACACACACACACACACACACACACACACACACACACACACACACACACACACATGTTGTGTTTCCATGTTTTATGGGGACTTTCCATAGACATAATGGTTTTTATACTGTACAAACTTTATATTCTATCCCCTAAACCCAACCCTACCCCTAAACCTAAACCTCACAGAAAACTTTCTGCATTTTTACATTTTCAAAAAACATAATTTAGTATGATTTATAAGCTGTTTTCCTCATGGGGACCGACAAAATGTCCCCACAAGGTCAAAAATTTCGGGTTTTACTATCCTTATGGGGACATTTGGTCCCCACAAAGTGATAAATACACGCTCACACACACACACACACACACATCTGTGATCCACTGCGAGTGCATTCAAGCTGTACTTGTATTCTAATATGTTTAATATATTTGGTTCATGATAGTCAGAGTAAGGCTGATATGAATTCAAATGAAAATTCATAATGCAGCTTTATGCTCCTTAGAGAGGCTATTTGTGAAAAACAAACTGCTGAGAGCAGTTATTGTATTATGACTGATGATGTATGAAGTTTAACTCATACAATAATGCTATTGTTCGAATATATCCATGTTATGTTACCCAAACACATACACACACATGCACGTGTGTGTGGTGCGGTTATCCTTATTAGGACTCTCCAAAGACATAATGATTTTTATACTGTATGAACTATAGATTATATCCCCTAAACCTACACCTAAACCTAACCCTCACAAAACCCTTTCTGCATTTATAGATCTTCAAAAAACATAGTTTAGCGATTTGAATTATGGGGACAAAATGTCCTCATAATCCACATTTATAGCATGATAATCTAATAAAAATTCATCATAAACCACCAAAACCTGTCCACACACACACTAATAATCACTATAGACTTATCCTAACCATACAAGAAAACATTTAGCACTATTTAAATAAAAAACGTGATTGCTTTATTTAATAAAAAAGAAAAGAAAAATCCCATTGAGGACATCCTATATTGTCTCCAAAGTGTTTTTTTTTTTTTTTTTTCAGATTTAGTTCACTAGACTAAACCTGCAAACCAAATCCTAACCCTTCAACTACAAGAAAACTTTGCCTTTTTATAATAATAATAATAATAATAATAATAATAATAAAGTACAACACTATTAATTAATTGGTGAATAATTTTTTTAAACAAGGACATCCCAAAGAAAGGTTTTGTCATATTTTACAATCTTCTGGGATAAATGTGCCAGAAATATAAAATGGCACAAACACACACAAAACAGAAACCAAACGGAAACATAACTATACATGGAGAGAAAACAATTCCAACGTTTGATGCACATTCCCATATGCACGTAATGTTTGTGTTCTCAATGACATACAGTAAGAGAATTAGAGTACTGCCTCTCTCTCTCGTTATATCGTTCCTTCTCTCTCTTGACGAGGATGGCTGGGGAATAATCCCATTAAGGCTATACTATGGGCTGCTGAGCATCCTTTTTCTCCTGCAATTACAAACCGCCAGAGACACACGAGAGCCCATTGCTTTCACAGCTTGTCCCATCCATCATCTGTTTAGTTCTTCAGCGAGGCCTACTGCCTCCAGCTTTGTTTGGGTTAACACGGCCCTTCTATATGCGCTTACTGTGTGAAAATGAGTCTACATTCAAAGATTCTATTTGCCATACATGAGTGATTATGCATGCTGAGGAAATGAGGGGACGGACGGGATTTTAAACCACACTGAGCTGATGATACGAGTATCAACCTTAAGATGCTGATGTATTGCAAATTATAGTCTACCAAATTCAGTTCCGGTCCACTTATTTAATTGGGCAAGCAGCATTGCAAGAGTGCTAATATTTTGTGTATCATTACATTTATATTACATTCATGCATTTGGCAGATGCTTTTATTCAAAGCGACTTACGGTGCATTCAAGCTATACATTTTTTCAGTACACATGTTCCATAGGATTCAAATCCATGACTTTGGCTTTGTAAGAGGAATGCACTACCAGTTGAGCTTAGGAAACACATTAACACATGACCGCCAAGTTTACATATCAACACATATTCAGTATTCAACAACAATGCCAGTATGTGGAGGTAATCATAGCAAAGGTTATTTACGTTTAAAAGTGTCAGGGTTCGTTCACGCTGAATACAATGCATCCATCCAAGCAGTTTATCGATTGTTCTTCTATGTAAACCTGTGCTAGATAGATCTAGTTGACTGTTGTGTCACATCTGCGTTTTCAGCTTCCTGCGCAGAAGAACAATGCTGCTTAGACAGCGTGTTATGTAAAATCTTGAGACATCTGCGTTCTATTATATTCATTGCGCTGTATCTATATTTTTTCAGCGCAAATTCACTTTTGGTTTGAATGGCCCGTTAAAGCTTAAGTAGCAAATAAAAAAAATTTAAATGGTCATGAAAAGATAAATCACAACTCATAAGTGTAGAATATGGCCCCTTTTACAGATTGTATTGTTATTGCGTATTTAAGTAGGTACTCATTAACGAAAGCTATAATTAAGTAATATCACACCATACTATATATTTGCAAGACTTTAAACTTAATCTAAAACTAAACAGTTGACACAGTTACAGGGTCCAGCTTTCAACTGAGAATACCAGAAGGGGCAGCCACGCTATATATAAGTCTAGATCAAATTAGCATGGCGTACTTCAACAGAAATAGTTTAGTTAACGAACTCTCTTAAGCACTCACACACTTATACAAACACATTGATGGTGTGAGTGAGCGTGTGTGTGTAATTTGGGTGACATTGAGAGGTGCAAGACTGCAGTGCTGATGAGAAGTGATATGCCTTCACCAGCGGTGGCACTTTAATTAAAACCCCCAGCCACAGAAATACACCACATCGTTATATAGAGAAAGAGACAGAGAGAGAGAGAGAGAGAGAAAGAGAGCAATAATGCTTGGGAGAGGATGTGAGAGATACCAAATTCCCTTTCTCTAATCAGGCAGACGAAGGCGAGGTCATTGTATTCAGTCCACATGAGTTTGAGAAGGGCATCGTCTTTCTGTTTTCATAGAGACAGCAGTCCTGATCCAGTCGACGGAGGTAATGAATGGCTGGTGGCATGGCTTGTTAGGGTGGCAGGGATGCTGAGAATTGACTACACCTGCTTGAGGTTCTCCATGGTTATTACAGCTTTCTTGAATACTTGATTCTGAATAGCCAATCATGGCATTCTGTGGTCAAATAATTCTGTATAATGGTGCCTGAACTGTATAACTGACTGTTGTCCCTGGCAACTGATTTCATACATAGATGTGCTTCATCTATGCCATTTGATTTTGTAGTCTCTTTTTTATCCATGCTATAAAATAATTTCAAATTTAATCAATATCTTGTGTCATGGCCTTGCTATTAGCGCATATGCTCAAGCCATGATGATCACATGGGAGATACAGGTTTGAATCTGTCCTGAGTCATGTCCTGATCCCATTCCTCCTCTCTCTGCAACAGGTTGGATGGGGTAAATTGTGTCTTCATCCCATTTGCAGATATCATTGGTATCCTCCTTGAATGGAAACCAGCACACATGTCCTGCAGGAATTGATGGGGCGGGGGACTCAGCGGACCCCCATTTGTCTGTCATGTATTTTGGGGAGATTCAATCACGCCTGCAATGACCGTCACATTTTCGCAGTCCCCTCGCTAAATCCCACTACATCCTAAAAACCCACATTCTGGAGGACAAAAAGTAACTTGACAGGAGTAGAGTGTTAAAGAGAGCAAGAATAACTTAACTCAGTCAAGGTCTGAATAGAAAAAAAGCGACTCGAATCTGATTAAAGCAGTAAAGAAAGCTCCTTTGTAAATGCAACACAATTAGATGCCATATAATTAATTCAATGAACACAAATTGTCTCCAAAGTGAAACCATGTTACAATATTTTACATTTACAGATGTTACAGTATTTGAAATGTGTAGACAATAATTAAATATTTAAATCTCTTTGTGGGTTTGATATGCAAATGTAACACAGAATGTGGGAGAGTACTATGCAAGATAAGACAAAGCATAAAATGCTCAGGATAATCTTATCAGTGAAGCAGAAATTAAATTTAAAGCAACAGTTTAAACATAAATAATATAAAAATAAATTAACAAAAACAAAAACACTGTCATCATTTACTTACCCAAATATAATTTCAAACCTGTAAGAATTTCACTTACTCAAAAGGAGTAAGTCAGAGTAGCAGAGTAGAAGAATGTCAAAGCTGAGTAAACAGGTGAGTAAATGATGACAGCATTTCCATTTTTTGGCAAACTATTCCTTTAAGCTACCTGCACTTGTTCGATTATCTCCCTTCCAGAGTTCTAGTTCAATTAAAGACAACAACAATGAAACCTTACCCATTTTCCCCTTTACGTATCTCCTTAATTATAATCAAATGTATTTAGGTTTAAGGAAACACACAAGAACAAACAAATAATTTCCCTCTCCAAAATGACAGAAGTGGTAAAACATGACAAACCAGGAATAGAATAAGCAAGCATGTCTGGCCTTTTCATCCCTCCTTTAAACAAAGCATGATGGTTTTCTTGAGATTGTTTGTCAGTCATGGGACACACACACACACACGCACACAGGCACACTACAATCAGTGTGGTATTTAAACCCCCAGGCAAACAGACAGCCAGGGAGGATAAAAGAAAGCAGAAAATCAAGAGAATGTGAAAGAGATAATATGATAATGACATGAACTTGAAGAATTAAAGAGAAGGAGAAAAAACAGGCAGGCCGGTAGAGATCAATGATTTAGACTGGTGGTGTGTTGGCAGGAGGGAGTATTGTGAATTATAGAGTGATGGGAGGGGGGGTTGGAGATGGGTAGAGGAAAAGCAAGAGTTCATCTAAACTGTGGGGCGATTTGAGAAAGCAAAGAAAAACTGAATGTGGAAGCCGGGTTTGGGCAATGAGTGACAGGGTCTAATAAGACGTGTGACCTTTCGATCGCCAGAGGAGAGGGAAAACAGCAAAGCCTGATGGGTTTACTGCCGTCGCAGACACAGAGCGGCATCACAATAACTTACCAAGACACGGCATTCAGCGCACATGAGACTGTCACAAACACATCCCTTTCCTGACAGTGTCGCTCTAACAAAGACAAGCGAACAGAGCGGACAATAGCAGCTAATGCAGTGTCTGAGAGATAAGTCTTTTGTTCAGAGGTGCTTTGCCTTAACAAGAAAAGCCTTGTGTCAACTCACAGATCCCATGCAAATGGTGCTAGTCTAGAAGAGCAAGGTGAGGATGGAAAGGGTTGGTTTGGTCTATAATATATGCTGTATAATAATTGATCTGTAATAGCAATCTAGGGCTGGTTTACAGTAAATAAAGTCTTCCTTGTGACTTAAAAAATTCTGAATAAGAAATTAAAAAACTGCCATGCTTGAAACACTCAAAAAGAACAGCTAAGCTGGTTTAGCTGGCAATCCGCTGAAATGACTACTTAAAATGTATCGCTGGCAAGCAGTATAAGACATGTTTTGGGCACATTAATTTTGTTTTTAGCTGGTCTCCAGCCAATGGCACAATGGTCAAGTTGGTCAACATCCAACAAAGACCAGCTTAGACAGTGATGCATAGGGATACTTTCTCATATGATTGTGCAATGACATACACAAATTCAAAATTGGAATACTTAAACCTGTTTCTAAATTATAATACATTAAAGATACAGCTAAGTGCCATACAGTGTGCAAACTACTTTCTTCTGCAGAATCTACTACATTTCTGGGAACATGACCAAAGGTGTACTTGCACTGAAAAGATAGAACGGAAAGCACATTTTTTGCACCATTGTGGAAAAAACCCTCTTGAATTATATACCATCATCCCGTTACTTCCTTTTTACGCCTCCAACCGCCAGTACATTTGTAACAGATAGGGAACACTAAAATGTGATCATCTGCTCTTGTATTACATGCATAACACCACAGAACACAGGTGACATACTGTAAATTCAAATCTTAGAATTTTAGCTGGTCTAAAACAGCCTAAACTGTCTTTTTTAACAGGATAACAATATAAACTTTGCCAATGGACAGTAGAATATTATATGTGCTGGGTGTGGGTTCCAAGTGTACTGTTACTGAGATAGAGACAGAGACCACATTAAGAAAGAACATTTCCCTTAGGCCAGACAGGTTAATGACTTTCTTTTAGAAAGACAATTCCTAATGCACACACACATACAGAGAGGTATGCACAAATGGTGCACATACTCACAAACACACTTTAAAAATCCACAGATTTTCCATTTGAACCTCATTAAGTGCTTCTCATTTTTAGTAAAGCGCATTTTTCATAGCAAACACTTTGTCGCTCATGGCTATATTCTAACTAGGCACACACACACAAACTGAAACACTTGAAAATGATTGCATAGATGCACTTATTCACATTCACAAACCATCAGCACCCTACGAGAGCTCAAGAGCACCCTGTTAAGACCTGGCGTGTCATCCTCTGGCGTGAGGTACCATGCAGGCTTGACCCCTCAGCCTCGTGCTACAGCGGCAGCTACTCAACAGCCCTTTAGAGCCCACACATGCACCTGCGGCTACTTATTGTTTAATCCCTGTAAAATACCCAGGAGCTTTACAACAGTGCTGAGCAAGTAAGAAACACATAGTTCAGTGTGTGTGTTCTGTAGACAGTCAGTCTGTGTTGGCCAGCTCTCTGATTGATTAAGGCTGGAATGTCTAAATCTAGTTTAACGTCTAAAGAGATTGATGTTGGCTGCCCTTGATGGGCTATGATCGAGAGCACACCTCAAACAGATGTGGGACAATTAGCCCATGAGAACCCAGTGGAGGAGGAGGGGTGAGAAATCAATGGATAGAAATACCCACTATCGGGACACAGTCAGACTGTGCATGAACAATATATTTAAAAGGGTGGAGCTGATACAATCATAGTTTGCATCTGTTGTCGTCATGATATTGCTTTGATACTTTAGATCACTATATCATTACAAGCTACCAGTCAAATCTTTGAACACACTTGTTTCTTATGACCTTACAAACCTTTTGATCTAAAGGCTTATACAACATGCAACATTTAATTTGCAAAAGAATCTCCAATGGGTACCTCAGGTTGGGAGAACGCCCAGATTGTGCAGAGCGAGAAGCTGGGAGTTGATTCCAAAAAAAAATTATTCTTCAATTCCGAGGAGTTGGCAATCAATGGCTGACTCAGCTTAGGGCCATTTATCATGCTCAGGGGTGTACAATTATTTTTTGTCATTCATCATCAGTCATTCATAGTGTAAAGAATGCTTTATATTGTGCTGTTTACATTAAGATTTCACTTTGCCTCAAGTTTTGTATTTAAGTAATATTAAGGTTCAATAAAAACGAAGCTCAATTAATTGCATTTATAGCAGAACATAGATTACCAAAAGGGGTTACAGTAATGGACAAACAATGGAAGTGAAGACGGCCAGTCCATAAACACTAAAACCCACATTGTTTCAAAAGTACATCTACAAGAACTAAAAATTATACGTATTAACATAAAAGATTCAAATAAAAAAGAAAATAATAAAATAATTTCCACTGGGTGGAACAATTTGTTTTTTCACCATGCTGTTCAGGGCTTCCGTACTTGCTAACCTTATCTGTGTAAAGTTATGTCCAATACTCCAATTACAGGGTTTCATTGTCATGGCAACAGAGTTGTATTGTTGGATATAACTTCACACAGTTAAAGATAATAAGTTATTTTATCACACTAAAATCATGTTAATATGTATAATGTTTATATTTTTTGCTATACTTTTGAAACCGTGTGTTTTTTTTACAGTTTTTGGACTGCCACAAATGCTGTTGAGCTTAACTTGTGTTCAACCATTAATATTCTTTGAAGAATGGAGAAAATTTGGTTGGAATCAACTCAAGTCAAGTCAAAATGCATTTCAATAGCACTTTTAAAAGCAACAGAGTTGCACCAAAGTGCTGTACAATAAAGCATATAAGCATATAAAAAGAAAGCATTAAAAGAAAACATGCAACGTACAAAATATAAACACATAAAATAAAATACAATCAGAAAACTTCAACATAAAACCCTTCAACTAATCTTAATCAAAAGCTAGAGAGAACAAATAAGATTTAAGAGCCGATTTAAAACTGGCTAGTGAAGGAGCAAACCTCACATTTAAGGGTAGACTGTGCTGCAGCAGAGAAGGCCCGACCACACTTAGTTTTACAGTGACGTGGGACAGTTAAGAGAAGCTGATTACTAGACCTAAGTGCTCTTTGGGGAGAGTAAGGAATCAGAAGGTCACTAATGTATTTTGGTGCAACACCAGATAAAGCCTTGTCAACTCAATCAATCAAATCAATTCTATCCATTCGAAAACCAGAGATCAGAGTCGATTCCTTAATTTCTGAAATCAAACAGCCTAATGGAGAGCTGTTATATAGACAAAGGTGTCACTATTTGAAGAAACAAAAATATTAGAGATATGATTTGTAGATAGATTATTTGTTTAACAATTCCCATACATCTACATTGAATAATTTTATAGTTTTGATGACTATTATTCTAAAATGTGAAAAACAGTACTAAAAAAATAATAAGTTGCTGTGTCCAAACTTATGAATGTTAGTGTAGTTTTTTTAATGTAATAATTAAAATAATTTCCTGCAATTAAATTAGATTAGTTGGTGAATATAAACATTTAAACCATGTATAAACACAAGCACACAAATACTCTGATGGAGAGGTTGCTGTCTGACAGTACTGTAATGTAATGCTGAATGATAGATAACATGCAGTCTTTGAGAAAGGGACCACACTTGTATCTATGCCAGTGATAACTGCTTCGTTTATGGCTCCATGGCTACCTAATGAATTATTGAGAAAGCGCTTGGTATTCAGCAAAAGTAGCTGGCAGTGAAATCAGTGTCAACTCTATCTCTCTCTATTTGTCTTTCTCTCTTTCACTCTATAACACACATCTCACTACCTCTCCATATTAAACCCTTTCTCTCTTTCTCACTCTCTCTCTCTCTCTCTCCCCCCATTTAAGATTCAAATCAAAGTGATTTGCATTAATGCTGTAATCTGTTAGTGCCAAAAATGCCATTAATAAGTCTTGATAGCTGATGAGCTAGAAAAGAGTCGTACACCCCCCATTTCTCTCATCCTGTTTTCGTCCCTATGTCTGGAAGTAAAACTATATCACTCTCTCCTCTCTTCCTCCACGTAATGGATGAACGAACGAGCTGAGCTGATGTCAGCCCGCTTCCCTGACACCTGTCATACCACACCACACGTGCTGCGGCTAATGGTGTGCTTCCGCACGGAAAAGTCCACAGTGGGATAACAAGCAGGCCAGATAGAAGAATTCCCTGTGCGTCTCTCTATCTCTCTCCTACATTCTCTCCTTAATCTCTGTCTCTCTCGGACAGCCTCACGGGCAGGACAAAGGGCAGAGATGAGTTTCTACAGCAGACACACAGATGAAGCTGTTTAAATGAGATTGCTGTCATGTATGTGAAAGAGGGGTGCTAGACAATGAGGAAAAGAAGGAGAGAGAGAAGGGATGCAGGCAGAGTCAGTCAGGGAGTGTCCAGCCATAAAAAGAGGTCAAAGATGGTGATGCTGGAACATTTTAGTAACTGGGGCCCTTGCCAAGAAGGTCAATATGGCCCTACAAAGTCAAAACACAGTAACTACACTGAAAATAACTTCAAAGTTTTTTAAAAGTCCAGTTAAATTTGAATTAAAATGTAGTTATCTGTTTTCTCAGAATCAGAGCTTAGTTTAGTCAAATGTGCCTGTTACAGGACAGATCATCATCTAATCTTGGAAAAAATCTTTCAGCATTTCCATTCATTTAAAAAACAGCTGCTTTGCTGGTGTATCAATTTGAGCCAATCATCTGAGTTGTAAATGTCATGTGACTAATCACTTTGAAGCTCTTTTCATGCATGTAAGAGCCCTCCAAAAGCCACTCTATGTTAAGCAGCCAAACCCTGACCCTAACTATAGCCAGACACTGGCTGAAATAGAAAGATAAAATAGTCAGGGCTTTGTTTCCCAAAAGCATTGTAAGCTTAAGTAGATTGTAGAATCCATATTAAGATTCATCTTAGTTTTGCGGCCCATTTCCAAAAAGCATCGGAATTTAAGTAGTACTTGAAACTGCTCGTAGATTTACGAGTGCTCTGGAGTAATCGTACTGCGCTAAGAGCATCATAAGCATAGACTTATGCAGACACCAGCAGGACAAACGCAAAATTATACCTGATACAATATAAATATCCATGGCTACACTTTATGATACAACTTTAATATCAGGATACCTATGTTTTCTTTATTTTATTTTAACAGACAAGTCTAAAAATAATAATAATAATAACGAAATGCATAAAATAGATAGTCTAAATAAATGGATGAATAGATTGATTAGTAAACAAAATAAGTTATTTGTGTGGACTAGTTGGACTAGTTAGTAACAGCAAATTGGTGGCATGATTGATGCAGACAACTGTATAAATTACAATCAATAAAAAATGTAAATAACTGCATGAATATCTGCAGCGAACCTCTGCTTTACTGGTGAATGTCCCTAAAGTGCATCTTCTAAACGTCTCCTAATTTTGCGCTGCATGTTTACACGGTGAACCTTGTAATATTCAACGAATGCTTGTAATTGGCAGGATCATACAAAGGGTCTCCACCAGTGGCGGTCTTAACGTACAGGCATAGGTAGGCGGCTACTTGGGGCCCCCTACCAGCGGTCGAAGTAGGGGGGCCCCCAACCAACCTAAAACAAATAATAAGAAATAATCAAATAAAAGGCCCCTTATCATCATGAACGCTTCAAAAGCATAGTAAATGTTATTAACATTCTTAAGAAATACGTTGAAACGTTGAAGTACTGGTTAAAATGTCCAGTTCATGGTTATCTGTCCATACACATAAACCCCCTATTTTCACAATGAAATGGACTAGTCCGTAACGGTGCGCGCCGCGAAAGATAAACACACAGTGACAGGAGGACAGGGATGTACACAAACAGAGACGAAACAAGACGAGTCTAAACGCGAAAATGAAAAGAAGTTACCCAAGCGGCTCAATTAAAAGAAAAAAGCGAAAAGACGCTGATAAGTATTTGGCAACGCTGCCAAAGATGACACACTTTTTTACGGCTAACGTTACTGATACAGACAGGAATAAAAATGTCCAACGAGTTGAACATGCCGCTACAGCAGCAGATAGCTGTGAAGTGGTGCTAGGTGAGGATAACGTCAACCAAGTAATTGAAGAGGACATCGCGTTGTTGCCGCCTGCCGTCACCGACGGTGTTATCGAGGTTGACACTGAGGAAGAGTTGTCCAGGGATGGCCATTTTGACAGCGATGAGGAGGCTTTGGTGAGTCAACCTGTGAAATTCACTTTTTTTTACTAACGTAATTGTAGTAGCCCTATGATTCTACAGCATGTGATCCATCATATGTTGTGATAACGTTAACCTGAAGAATTTGTAAAACATTGTGCACAATGAAGGTTGAACTTTCAGACACACACACACAGACATCAAGATTCAGCATAATGAATCATTATCAACAACTGTGATGATATAAGTGCAGTGCATGATGGAAGCCATCAATCAAAACTCATCAATATCTCCCAGCATACATTGCAGCATGAATAAATTATGCTGAATTGCCTAAAGGTGATGATACACAGGGCAACTTTTTGAGCAATATTGCTTGGGCACTTTCCCATTGAAAATGGGCAATACATTTCTATCTGGATATTTTAGATCGGTCGTAGGCCCTGTGTCTCATCTGGTTGCCTGTTGACGGCAACATTGCCCAGCAACATTGCTCAAAAAGTTGCCCTGTGTATCATCACCTTTAGTATTTTCTTTTATTATTATTATCTGCTTTTATTTTTGCTGTTGTTATTGTTGCAACTTTTTAGTAGCTTGTTTTGTGATGTTCAGAGTTTTATCTGATTATTTTGTTGATTGTCACCGTTGTTGAGATTCATATGCTGATCCTTGATGTCTGTGTTGATCTACATCATACTGTAGTTCAAAACCGTTATTGTACACCATGTGTTTTTAAAGTTCTTCAGATTACCTGTTTGTCACTGCTAGCTCGCATGCGGTAGGTTCACAGAGCTTTAATACTCAAAAACGTGAAATATTAATTCGTATTAAGCATTCCTCTCTGTAGATCATTGAATCAGGCCACTACATAATGATTATGTCATCATCAATAAATAGCCAACAACACCTGATCACATTTTCTCTCGGATTTTCATGCCATAACGAATGTGTTTTATAATCAGCCAGAGAAAATCTTTTTGTAAATCTAACTGTTATTTTTTACTTTTTTTTTTTTTTTTTTACAGTATAGTAATAGCCCAAGCCCTAGCTGTGCTAATCCTGCTGCCACCGACCAAAGCACTGTATGCTTGCTACGGGCCGTAGATTAGCTTTACCTGCCTATCCCACCATTCAGTCTGTAAATTTTTGGGGGGGGGAAGAGAGGGGGGCCCATACATACCTTCGCCTTGGGCCCCCAATTTGCTAAATCCGCCACTGGTCTCCACTGTCTTCACTAATCCTGGAAGCTTTCATATCGAGATACATTTGTGAAACTGAAATATTACACATTTAGTCCCAATATAGAAGCAGATTGTGTAAAATAAATAGATTGTTCTGCCCCAAATGAATTAGGTTGAATATTTAAGAATATATTTTTAAACAAATATTAGTAAATTACAAATGATTGTAAAGTTACACACAAATCTAATGTTAATATAATATAAAGTAATATAAAGTTAAATTCATATTTCAGCACTGTCACTTGGACAGCGACTCTCTTAAGTGGCACTTAATGCGTGTCCTCGCATGTTCATGTTAAGTGCAGTTTTGGGAAACGCATGTAAAAAATAACGGACGTTCAAAAAATCGCTTGTAGAAAACGCTCTTAACCGCTAAGATTCATCTTTATTGGGAAACAAGGCCCAGATCAGGTGATGATAAGAGAGAGGGTGGAGTCAACAGCTCTGTAGGCAAAAAATAAATAAATAAAAAGACCAAATCGGATGACAAATGACACACTATTTCTCTGGCAGGATTTATGTACTGTCAACATTATCTGAGCTATTAGGGTGAATGCAATTATTCTGTGTTTTTGTGAGATGGACAGTGACATTGCAGCAATAGAGAGAAATAGAGACTGACACGGGACCATCACTCTCTGTAGGTTTAAATGCATGCACTTTGCTTTTTAAGTGCCAATAAATTATACATGAAGTCTGCAAGATAATAATCATCAACAATCCCAGCCCAGACGAAGAAAGTAAATGCAACAGAGAGGAAAGAATACAGACTTTTTTAATTATTTTTTTATATGGGAAAAGTAGAACACCATCCAATGATATTAAATCTGTAACAAGACACTTAAAGAAGCAAATAGAAAGAACAAAAACTGTATTCCTCTCTGTATGTCAAAAACATTACAAACATTATACATACATATATATATATATATATATATTAGGGCTGTTAATCAATTAAAATCTTTAATCGAATTAATTACATGATGTCCCGATTAATTAATCGCGATTAATCACATTTAATCGCATATACAAATATTTGGTGAAAAAGCCACTCATATAACAATAATTCAATATATAATGATGAAAAAATTATACATAGTTATCTTAAAATATTTTACATCTAATATATAATTGTTAAATATATATATATATATATATATATATATATATATATATATATATATATATATATATATATATTCAGATAATTAAAATGCATTACATTCTTGTGGCAGATGGGTTAATCATTGATAAGACAATACAAAAAGCGGCTTTAGAATACAATGTATTGTTTACTGCCATATTATTGAGCATAAGCCAATCATTGGTATACAGTTCACAGCAATCCATTTCACAAGTGAATCTGTCAATCAGTTGGATTTTTATTATGAGGGCTTGTTTAAGGACCCGTCAATTTACATCTGCATCAGACATGCTTGTGTAGCTTCTTGGGTGCGTTGCATCATAAACATAAAATGTTTAGGTCACTGTGTCAAGTTAAATATATATTTAATTTAGATAATATATAAAAAAAAATTCACAATCATATCAAGAGCTTTTTAAAGATGTGTTAGTATACTTTCTAATAAGGTTACTTTTGTTAACATTAGTAAATGCATTAGGTATAATGAACTATGAACAATGAACAACATATTTTTACAGTAATTATTAATCTTAGTTAATGTTAATATAAAAATATATATAACTGTTGGCTGGAGAATCGGGGCAGCGGGGGCGGTATTGCACTCGCTCTATTGCACCATTGTCACGAAAAGAGAGCTGAGCCGGAAGGCAAAGCTCTCGATCTATCTGTCAATTTTTGTTCCTACCCTCACCTATGGTCATGAAGGCTGGGTCATGACAGAAAGAACTAGGTCGCGAGTACAAGCGGCTGAAATTGGCTTCCTTAGAAGGGTGGCGGGCTTCTCCCTTAGAGATAGGGTGAGGAGCTCAGTCATCCGCGAGGAGCTCGGAGTAGAGCCGCTGCTCCTTTGCGTTGAAAGGAGTCAGTTGAGGTGGTTTGGGCATCTGGTAAGGATGCCCCCTGGGCGCCTCCCTAGGGAGGTGTTTCAGGCACGTCCAGCTGGAAGGAGGCCTCGGGGAAGACCCAGGATTAGGTGGAGAGATTACATCTCCACACTGGCCTGGGAACGCCTCGCGGTCCCCCAGTCAGAGCTGGTTAATGTGGCTCGGTATAGGGAAGTTTGGGACCCCCTGCTGGAGCGGCTGCCCCCACGACCCGACTTCGGATAAGCGGTTGAAGATGGATGGATGGATGGATGGATGGATGGATGGATATAACTGTTCATTGTATTACTAATGTTAGCATATATAACTTAAAATAAAAAAAAATTAAAAATCATTATACGTTGCAACTAACATTTACTAATGTTAGTTGTAAGTGGTGTAAAATTACGGTAATATTTTACAATAAGGTTCCATTTGTTAACAACATCAGTTAACATGAACCAACAAATTTACTATTTTCATTGTTTTTTGCATGTTTTCTAACTTTTTTTTTTTTTTTTGTATGTGGCAATATAACTAACTAAATGTATTAAAATGATGTGCTTAAGGTTTATCAGTTAGCTTAGTGAACCAGGGTAGTCATGTAAATGGAGATAACTCTCCTCCCCACCCTATCCTCCTGACTAATTTTGATTAATCATGAGTATCAAGCCACACTTGGACATTTGCATTCACTCCCTGTGGACCACTTTCTCAGAGAGAGAGAGAGAGAGAGAGAGAGAGAGAAATTTAACCAGCTTTATTAATAAACAGTTTAAAATCTAATACATCAGTATCCAGTAACAAAGACAATAACAAACTTGTACTCTTTTAAACCTTCATTAATTATTAATAATTTTCTCCACAAAACGTACACCCTCTTTACTGCTGGATTCAGGTGAGCCACATGTCTGTTAGTCGCTATTGTCCCATGAATTAGTCTCCATTGTAGATCACCAGTTCATTTCTCTACTGGAGGCTTGAACATGGACCTCCACTGATCTCTCAAGGCGAAATCTGTCCCAAACCACCTTGTCCATTTCAATGGTTGTCACTCTCTCAATGCTTTCTGATGGAACACTTTAACACAGAAGCCATACACAATGTTCTCAGGCACTTCCTGAAATGTCCAATGGCTCAGAGTCCTTATAACCTTTATAAGATTGATCACTATACACATAATCCTCTATGCCATTAAGTTTAGGAACAATCCACACGTTTAGAGGAACCTCATCATTTATCTGCTTATTCAAAGTTCTTGCATGTCTATTTTCTGTAATTTCCAGTTAGTGCTGAAACCACCTCTTCTAGGAATCTCATTCCCAGACATGAAGAATGTAGTCCAGTTACTGCCATAACCTTCTCCACAGAATTTTAGCCCCCACAGTCCATCAAGTCCCTCAACTTTGTACAGCAATTCCTTAGCAAGTTTTTCTGAACACATACAGAGGACAGCAGTGTGTCTTTAATGAGTGGATTATGAAGCAGTGTCTCTTCTAAATTCCAATGTGCAGATATCTCATAATCCCTTAGAATGTTCAAATGTCCCTTCACTATTTGCACAATTGAATGATAAAATGGGGTAATCTCAGTCAGATACATTTCTTTAAGTTTTTTCCAAAATAGATGCACATCATAATTGAATCCTCCAGCTCGCCACAGAAACACATGTGTTATCTGAGTCCATTTCAATACATTCTATGCAAAAGTCTTTGTGCCACTTGCAACCGAAATGCGTGAATCCTCCCTAGTAAGACAGTTGTGGTAATAGCCATTTCCATTTAGACAAGCGGCAATCACCTTCTCCAGCATTACCTCCCACTTCTTTCCTTGATATCTAGGACTATACAAAAAAAATACCTAAGGCTTTAAACCCTTCACTACCCCATTGCAAACCCTCTGGTAGTTGTGGCAGTCCTTCAACCCACTGACCTATAGCCAACCTTCACTTTTTCCCCAGTTGACTCTTGAGGAAGATGCCTTCTCATATACCTTCAGACTTCTGGAAAGACTGCTCAAATTTTCTTGTCCAGTCACAAAAAACTGTTACATCATCTGCATAATCTAACAATATAACTCTGTTTTCTCGAGTATCACTCAGAATGATAAATCCTTTAATAACTTTCTCAATCTACATAGAAGTGGCTCAATGGCAGTTGAGTATAACTGGCCAGAGAGTGGCACCCATACCAGTTGCCCCTCTTAACCGGAATTGGAAAACGTAACCCACCTCCCACCTTAGCAGCACAGATGTATCAGAATATAAGAGTTTCACCCAAGATATAAAAACATCACCAAACCCAAAAGCATGTTGACAATTAAAAAGGTACCCTTGGTCTACCTTGTCGAAATCTTTTTCTTGATCAATAGACAATAAACCAAGATTCATATTGTGTTTTAGACTTAGATATCAATCACATCTCTCAACAGATGAAGAGTGTCCATGATAGACCATTCAAGAACTTAGCATGTCTGGTCTCTATGAATTATTACATCCAAATTATGTTTGAGCCTATTTGCTAAATACTTAGATACAATTTTGTATTCAACACACAGTAAAGAAAACGACCTCCAATTCTTCATAATACCCAGATCTCCTTTTTCTTCGTCCTTCGACAGCTGCTTGGGAGGGCTCCTTTTGTGAAGCATTCCCTCACTACTTCAAGGAAGTCTGCTCTTAAGAGATTTCAAAAGTGCCTCAGAAAAGAACTCAACAAAGAGACCATCCATCCCAGGTGAATGCCCTAGTGAGAGCTGTTTAACAGCTTCTGAAAGCTCTTGCAAGTTGATGTCACAATCCAAAGTATCTTTCGGATTAGGTTCTAGTTGTGGTAAGTCTTGAAACATTTCTGCAACACTCATTATCAAAATGTTCAGATGAAAAAAGTTCAGAATAAAAATCAAACAGCCAACCTCCTCATCTCATCAGGGTTATAATTTATTGTTCCATTGGGTCAACATAAGTGAAGCATTAGTTTAAGTTGAACAACATTCATTTCTAATTTAAACAAAATAGGCACTAGGAGCAATATATTTAATTGAGCATACTGTATTCTTTATCTTTTTAGCACTTCTTTGTATGTTCTTTTAGAAACTGTCCCAACTCACACTTTAAAATATTGAGCTCAGCATATTTAATTTCCCCAGTTGCATCAGTTAGTAACATCTTTTCCAGATCATCTACTTATTTGATAAGTTTTTACCTTAGATATTTTTTTGAGAAGCATAGTTTTGACAAAACATTCTTACATGCATCTTTCCAATTTCCCACCATTGACTTTCATAACAATTATTTTGTGACCTACACTCCTCTCACAAAAAAAGTAAAGTTTTCACAAAAATATTTGTCATTCAATAATTCTGTGTTAAAATGCTAATAATATTGTGATCTTAAACTGGACATCTTTTTACATTTTTAAACAGCTTTTTAAATCCACAACAAAAATATTGTTATCTGAAAACTCATTTGGAAAGCTATTAGCATTCATCACTCATCAAGTGTTATTATAACCCTTAGCAATTCTAATCTAGCCCCTCTGACAATAGTATTGTTTATTTTGATCCATGTACATCTCCTTACATCCTTATTTATACTCCTCCACACATCAACTAATTCACACTCACAAATCATATTAGAAAGAATTACACTTGACTGAATATGGGGCGCCATTTCTATCAATTTTAAAATCTTCAGTGCATTTCCAGTCCCCAGATAGAACTACACATATATTTTAATCACATTGCTTAATACAATTCTTAATTACTATTTTTTTTTTTAAATATCGCAACACGTTCTGACCCAGTGTTTGGTGCATACACATTAATAAACAGGTATTTTAAACCTTCTACTTCCGCTTTCACTAAAAGTGTCCTCGCTGTTTCCGCTTCATCCACAGACAGATATTCAATATTAGCATCTAATCTATCTGTAAAAAGTATAGCAACCCCAGCACTTGTATTTGAACCATGGCTGAGAATATACAGTATTTCCCCTCCCACCACATGCCCAATTCTATTGCATTATTAGAGTCAGAACGTGTTTCCTGCAACATTATTATATTGACTCTCATAATTCTCCTGAATTCTCCAAGAACCGCACTTTTAGTTTGATCCCATTCCCCATTTATGTTTAAAGAGCATATTCTTGGCTCCATGCAAAAGATAGAAAAGAGAACAGTAAAAAAATGTTTGTTAGCATCTTCTTTAAATGGAACCTCTTCATTTCATTTAGGACATCAAGTCCAAAATTTCATTGCAATTTCATTACTGATAACGCAGAATTGTCAGCTTCAGGGAAATAAATCTTTCACATCCACATTTTTCCAATCCAGGTAGTCATTAATCTCTTGAAGGGACTAAAGCTGCCCTTCATCTACAAGTTCAGACCCCCCCAACACCTGAGAAAGTGCATCATCATCATCATCTCTTATTTCCATTTCATTATGATCCTGATAACCATACCAGTCAACATTTGGGTACCAAAATCCGGGGGACCTCTTAGCTCACGGGGGGGCAGAGGCAGTCTAAATACATACAAATTGTGCCGCTTTGATTTAATGTGCTGAGTAATGTAATTTTCCCCACATTGTTCAATATTAAAGTCAGTGCAACACACATTGCAAAAGGCGTAAGGCATTGTCGATATGGCTTCGAGATATGAAATTAAATTCTTCCGTCCGCCTGTTGAAATGGGTTGAAATGGGTATGATGTGTCAATTGTGTGAGTAGGATGCGTTTCATACAAGATCTGGCAACTGGACAAACTTGGAATAAGATATTGATGTGTTTATTCATATAATGAGGTTTGGGCCATACAAATTACGGGAGTTTCCCAGGAGAAATAACAAAATGGGAGGGGGGCAGGAGATGGGTGTGAAATACGGGAGACTCCTGGGAAAAATGGGAGTGTTGACAGGTATGCCTGCAACACCGCTACCTGTATACTGTACAGGTAGCGGTGTTTATTGGACTGTTACGGACTGTTTATTGTCGCCGGATATTTCAACCATACAAATCTCAAGACAGTGCTCCCTAAATTCCATCAGTATGTGGACTTTGCAACGAAAGGGGCGAACGCGCTTGATCTTGTTTACACAAACATCCCAGGCGCGTACCGGGCGGAGCCCCGCCCCCACCTCGGCTACTCAGACCACATCTCTGTTATGTTAATTCCAGCATACAGACCGCTCGTCAGATGCACAAAACCGCTTCAGAAGCAGGTGAAAACCTGGCCAGCAGGAGCCATCTCTGCTCTTCAGGACTGACTGGCACATGTTCAGGGAGGCTGCAACATATGGCGATTCTACCAACTTGGAGGAATACACAGCATCAGTGACCAGCTACATCAGCAAGTGCATTGATGATGTCACTTTCTCCAAGACCATCAACACACGCTCCAACCAGAAGCCGTGGATGACTGCGGAGGTGTGCACGCTGCTGAGGTCCCGAGACTCCGCCTTCAGAGCAGGCGATAAGGCAGCCCTAAGAACAGCTAGGGCCAAACTGTCACGGGCAATCAGAGAGGCAAAGCGCCACACGCCCAGAGAATCCACAGTCACTTCCAGGACAGCGGTGACACGCGGCGCATGTGGCAGGGCATCCAGGCCATCACCAACTACAGGACAACATAAGTTGCCTGTGACAAAGATGCCTCCCTTCCAGATGCGCTGAACGACTTCTACGCTCGGTTTGAAGTGCAGAACGACGTGATGGCGAGGAAGTCCACCCCTCCTCCCAACGACCAGGTGCTCTGTCTTACCACGGCAGATGTGAGGAAAACTCTACGTAGAGTCAACCCACGGAAGGCTGCTGGACCAGACAACATTCCTGGCAGAGTGCTCAGAGGATGTGCAGACCAGCTAGCAGATGTTCTTACCGACATCTTCAACATCTCTCTGAGCAGCGCCGTTGTTCCAACGTGCTTCAAGGCCACCACCATCATCCCCATGCCAAAGAAGTCTTCAGTGTCCTGCCTCAACGACTACCGTCCCGTCGCACTTACACCCATCATCATGAAGTGCTTCGAGAGGCTCGTCATGAGGCAGATTAAGACCCAGCTGCCCCCTCACTAGACCCACTGCAACGTCCGCTGAACGCTCAAACCGCTCAACGGACGATGCCATCACCACAACCCTCCATCTGGCCCTCACCCACCTAGACAATAAGGACTCATACGCTCGAATGCTGTTCATAGATTTCAGCTCAGCATTCAACACAATCATTCCCCAGCACCTGATTGGAAAGCTGAACCTGCTGGGCCTGGACACCTCCCTCTGCAACTGGATCCTGGACTTCCTGACTGGGAGACCTCAGTCAGTCCGGATCGGGAACAGCATCTCCACCACCACCACACTGAGCACTGGGGCCCCCAGGGCTGTGTGCTCAGTCCACTGCTGTTCACTCTGCTGACTCACGACTGTGCAGCAATGCACAGCTCGAATCACATCATCAAGTTCGCCGATGACACGACCGTGGTGGGTCTCATCAGCAAGAACAACGAGTCAGCATACAGAGAGGAGGTGCAGCTGCTGACGAACTGGTGTAGAGCCAACAACCTGTCCCTGAATGTCGACAAAACAAAAGAGATGGTTGTTGACTTTAGGAGAGCACAAGGTGAACACACTCCGCTGAACATCGACGGCTCCTCTGTGGAGATCGTCAAGAGCACCAAATTCCTTGGTGTTCACCTGGCGGAGAACCTCACCTGGTCCCTCAACACCAGCTCTATCACCAAGAAAGCCCAGCAGCGTCTCTACTTTCTTCGAAGGCTGAGGAAAGCACATCTCCCAACCCCCATCCTCACTACATTCTATAGAGGGACTATTGAGAGCATCCTGAGCAGCTGCATCACTGCCTGGTTTGGGACTTGCACCGCTTCGGACCGCAAAGCCCTGCAGAGGATAGTGAGGACAGCTGAGAAGATTATTGGGGTCTCTCTTCCTCCATCAAAGATATTTACAAAAAACACTGTATCCACAAAGCAACCAGCATTGTGGACGACCCCACACACCCCTCACACAAACTCTTTACCCTCCTCCCGTCTGGCAAGAGGTACCGAAGCATTCGGGCCCTCACGGCCAGACTGTGTAACAGCTTCTTCCCCAAGCCATCAGACTTCTCAATACTCAGAGACTGGTTTGACACACACGTGTCCTGAGTTGCACTTTAATTACTGTCACTTTATAACTGTCTGCTACCTCAATAACTGCTATGTGCATAGAACATTATCTCATAGTATGTTATGTTTACATTTTTAGAAACTGTCATCTTTTTGCACTACTGAGTACTGGTCGGCGCTGCACTGTCTATTGTCCTGTTCATTGTCAGTAATTTGTTGTACTGTCCTGTACTTTTTGCACATGTTTGCACGTGCACTTTATATAGGTATATATAGGTAGTTTATATAGGTATTTTATTTCGTTGTGTAGTCTCATGTGGTCCTATGTTGGTCCTTTGTTGTTTTTATGTAGCACCATGGTCCTGGAGGAACGTTGTCTCGTTTTGCTGTGTACTGTACTAACTGTATATGATTGAAACGACAATAAAAACCACTTGACTTGACTTGACTTGTATACTGTCAAGAATCAAATCATTTGCATCCATGTTCTTAGCTTCACTGCCTACAACAGCAACAGTATTTTGCATCCCACAAACTCAAATTGATTTTATACCGCTACGACATTCCCACATTCAATTATTCCTCTATCCACTCTATGCGCAGTAGTCATAACTTGTTTTACATTAATCTTTCAACTGTTTCAGTTTGTTTAAATCCATCTCCAGACTGTGTGTGTTCACCTACAGCCACATTTTTAACTCCCATCTGTAGTCTTAACATTATTATTCAAACTTGTGTTTGCTTGAGCTTTGTGTGGACAAACAAACTGCTTATGTCCAAAGTCACCACACTCAAAACACTTCATATTTCCCGTTGTAGCATAAATCATGTATGACTTACCTTGATCCCAAATGCAAAATGAAATATCCAATATAGACTTGTCTTCTGAACAACATAACATGTTTCATTGTTGCATTTTTATAGCCCAAATGTCTTGCGTTGATAGACTTGCAATCTTTCAAAAGAAAAAGTTTGTGTTTAATGTCTTCATCAGGAATGAAAGGCAGTACATTTAAATTGGTTACTAGTAAGAGTAGTAAGCAGTTAAATTTGGTAATATGTTCCTTTGATTGTCACTCCAGTCTCAATCAGTTGATTATCGAAGGATACTTCATTGTAGGATACAACGACGGCTTTGTTCATTCTTGATGCAAATTTTATATTTTTTGATAAACAGCTAACAACACATCTTTCATTGTGACGCATTGCATCAGCACGCATCTAACTCCATGGTGAAGTGAAAGAGATGGCACACTCTCACCTAGGTGCGACACTATTCTCTCACCCACCAAATGAGACTAAACACTAATCCACAATACACTAATTTCCACAATAATACAATTTTGAGTTTGAAAAAAAAAAAATTGAGAATTAAGTAGATAACAAACAAACAGCAGGAACTTTCTTCCCCCACCACTACCTCCACCACTACTTACTCAGAAAGAGAGTGAGAGAGAGAGAGATTATTACATTTTAACCACCACCACCCCCCCAATCATACTGTGGCTGAAAATATTTGACAGTGTCATCAAACCATTCCTTCTGTACGGCAGTGAAATATGGGGACTCAAATATAAACTAAATTAAAGTCACCATATATATATATATATATATATATATACAGTATATACTTTCTGAGTATTTGGTTCAAATCAATCTCAGAACAACAGCAAAGGACCTTGTGAAGGTGCTGGAGGAAACAGGTAGGTAAGTATCTATATTGACAGTAAAATGAGTCCTATATCAACATAACCTGAAAAGCTGCTCAGCAAGGAAGAAGCCACTGCTCCAAAACTGCCATAAAAAAAGCCAGACTACAGATTGCAAAGTGCACATGGGGACAAAGATTATTTACTTTTTGGAGAAATGTCCTCTGGTCTGATGAAACACAAATTGAACTGTTTGGCCATAATGACAATCGTTATGTTTGGAGGAAAAAAGGTGAGGCTTGCAAGCCAAAGAACACCATCCCAATCGTGAAGCATGGGAGTGGCAGCATCATGTTTTTGGGCTGCTTTGCTGCAGGAGGGACTGGTGCACTTCACAAAATATATGGCATCACAAAGGAAAATTATTTTGATATTTTGAAGCAAAATCTCAAGACATCAGCCAGGAAGTTAAAGCTCGGTCGTAAATGGGTCTTCCAAATGGACAATGACCCCAAGCATACCACCAAAGTTGTGGCAAAATGGCTTAAGGACAACAAAGTCAAGGTATTAGAATGGCCAACACAAAGCACTGACATCAATTTGAAAGAATATTTGTGGGCAGTACTGAAAAAGCATTTGACCCAAGATAAACAATTTAAAGGCAATGCTACCAAATACTAACAAAGTGTATGTAAACTTATGACCACTGGGAACATGATGAAAGAAATAAAAGCTGAAATAAATAATTCTCTCAACTTTTATTCTGACATTTTAAATTCTGAAAATACAGTAATGTGCACGACTAAATGTAAGGAATTGAGAAAAACTGAGTTTAAATGTATTTGGCTAAGGTGTATGTAAACTTCTGACTTCAACTGTGCGTGTATACACACACACACACACACACACACACACACACACACACACACACACACACATGTTGTGTTTCCATGTTTTATGGGGGACTTTCCATAGACATAATGGTTTTTATACTGTACAAACTTTATATTCTATCCCCTAAACCTAACTCTACCCCTAAACCTAACCCTCACAGAAAACTTTCTGCATTTTTACCTTTTGAAAAAACATAATTTAGTATGATTTATAAGCTGTTTTCCTCATGGGGACCGACAAAATGTCCCCACAAGGTCAGAAATTTCGGGTTTTACTATCCTTATGGGGACATTTGGTCCCCACAAAGTGATAAATACACGCTACACACACACACACACACACACACACACACACACAGGAGGCCAAAAGTTTGGAATAATGTACAGATTTTGCTCTAATGGAAAGAAATGTATACGTTTATTCACCAAAGTGGCATTCAACTGATCACAATGTATAGTCAGGACATTAATAATGTGAAAAAATTACTATTAGAATTTGAAAAAAAAAAAAAAAACTACCTAAACTACCTCATCAAAAAATCCTTCATGTGCAACAATGTCAGCTTTGCAGATCCTTGCAATTCTATCTGTCAGTTTGTCCAGATATTCAAGTGACATTTCACCTCACGCTTCCTGTATCACTTGCAATAGATGTGGCTGTCTTGTTGGGCCCATCGCATGCACCTTACAGTCTAGCTGATCCCAAAAAAGCTCAATGGGGTTAAGATCCATAACACTCTTTTCCAATTATCTATTGTACAATGACAGTGTTTTTCTGTTTCAAAAGTGTCTTTTTCTTTGCAATTCTTCCCATAAGGCCTGCAGCCCGCAGTCTTCTCTTTACTGTTATTCATGAAACTGGTGTTGAGCGGGTAGAATTCAATGAAGCTGTCAGCTGAGGACATGTGAGGCATCTATTTCTCAACCTAGAGACTCTGGTGTACTTATCATCTTGTTTAGTTGTACAGCCGTGGCCAAAAGTATTGGCAGTTAAATACATTTTGTGTATTGCAAAGTTTGCTGTTTCAGTATTTGTAGATAATTTTTAACATGTTTCTATTGTATACTGGAAAACAATGATAAGCATTTCATAAGTTTGTCAAAAACATTTAATATACGCAAAGAGTCAATATTTACAGTGTTGACCCTTATTCTTCATAACCTCTGCAATTCGCAATGGCATGCTGGATATCAGCTTCTGGGCCAAATCCTGACTGATGGCGATCCATTCTTGCCTTATTAGGTCTCGGAGTTGATCACAATTTGTGGGCTTCTGCTTGTCCACTCACCTTTTGAGGATTGACCACAGGTTCTCAAAGGGATTAAGATCCGGGGAGTTGTCTTGCCACAGATCCAAAATTTCAATGTAATGATCCGAGCCACTTCATTATTACTCTTGCCTTGTGACATGGTGCTCAATCATGCTGAAAAATGTATGGATCATCACCAAATTGCTCCTGGATCGTTAGGAGAAGTTGCTCTTGCAGGACGTTTTGATTCTTTATTCATGGCAGTGTTTTTGGGCAGAATTGTGAGAGAACCCACTCCCTTATCGATTTTCCAGATGTCCCAAAAAGTCCAGTTTCTTCTGCTGTACAATCCTTGTACTTCCTGCAGAATTTCAGTCTGTCCTTGATGTTTTTCTTTGAGAGAAGTGGCTTCTTTGCTGCCTTTCTTGACACCAGGACATTGTCCAATAGTCTTCACCTCACTGTGCGTGCAGATGCACTCACACCCTCCTGCTTCCATTATTGAGCAAGCTTTGCACTGGTGGTGACACGATTCCATATCCGACTCCTCAGGAGGCACTTGCTGGACATTCTGGGACGTCCTGAAGCATTCTTCCCTGCAGTTGAACCTCGCTCCTTGAAGTTCTTGATGATCTGGTAAATGGTTCTTTCAGGTGCAATATTCTTTGCAGCAATTTCCTTGGATATGAGGCCATTTTGATTCAAAGCGATGATGGCTACACATCTTTTTTTTAGAGGTAACTATAGCTAACAAGAACACAATGATTGGAAGCACTTCTTCCCTCCTTTTATAGCAATCAGTCTGCTCTTATAATCCAATCAGAATTATTTCACCTGACTAGTACTCGTTCACACTTTACCAGATGCTGCTGATATGATTAGTGAAATTATGTTAGCTGGTCATTTTGTGCCAGTGCCAAAAAACAGTGACATTTTGGTTTTTGTGATAAAAGTAAATTGTTTGGTCAATGAAGCTATTTGCAATTATTTAAAATGCATCTGATGACTCTGCACAATATTCTAGAAACAATGTGAATCAACACCACAACAACTGAAGCAGAAAACTTTGCGAAACACAAAATTAATGTCACTGCCTTCCACATCTCTTTCTGTCATTGTTATCTTTTGTCTTTGAAGACTGTAGTGTACACCTTTGAATTAAATCATTAGTGTTTGGCAATTTCAAGCATTGTATAGTCTTCATTCCTCAAAACAATGATTGACTGACAAATTTATAGATAAAGCTGTTCCTTACAGAGAGCATACTCAATTAGAAAACAGTTAAGGAAACTGCCAAAATGAAATTACGAGACAAATTAATCAATCACTAATAGCCAGATTTCAAATTATCACATATCCAAACAACAACATATTGACAAAATAAAGCTCAGTGACCATCCACTGGCCATTGAAAGAGGCTGCCACAGACAGAGATATCTGCCCCCTGAAGAGAGACTGTGTTCCCTGTGCACACAGAAAATGGTAGAACCGAGGAACATTTCCTACTACACTGTGACAACTATCAAAACATTCGATCTATCTTCTTCTCATCATTTGAGAAAATAACACAGAACTTTATGGCTCAACCAAATCAAACACAACTGAGTCACATATTAGGAGAAAACTTAAGCCTTTTATTAACCTCGTTGTATTGTTTCCCCCACATACTGTATTTAGTTTATACTATATTTTCTTATAATGGTCATTTGTTTGGCAATACTGTACAACAGTCATGCTAATAAAGCTTGTTTGAATTTAACTGAATTGAGAGAGAGAGTGTGTGAGAGAGAGAGAGAGAGAGAGAGAGACTGAAGAAAGAGTGAGGAAATGAGGATGTATCCATGACCTCTACTCTAAGCAAGGTCATGTAAATGAAGGCTATAACTGACAGCGAGATGTAGCCTCTGGCCTGAGGGGAATGTTTGATGTGGCTTGTGTCATTCAGTGGAGATGCAGCAATGTGAAGCTCACACAATCATTCCCCTTGGATGCATTTCCGTCTCAAGGTCAATGTGTTCAAATGCTGCTAAATTATGGAATGTGTTCAAAGCTTTATTCTCGTCAAAGATGTGCCTTTTCCTCACAGTGCCATTAAAATTCAAACACACACATATATAGAAGCACATACACACTCGCCTCCCCCCCCCCCCCCCAAAAGAAATTGTTTCTATGCTTTATAATGGTCTGTTGGTTTTCAATGAAACAGTAAAACAGCTCACCTGCTGTACTGCCACGTCTTACAGATGAGCGAGAAAAAGAATAAAAAAGACAGGTGATATTTTAATCTTTGTGTCTTTGTGTGCATTTCCTCCCTTCAGACAGAGAAAGCAAATGTCCATTGCTTGCCATCAATCTTGATCTATTTCTCTCAAGCAAGGAAGACATGATAACACTTTACAATAAGGTTCCATTTGTTAACAAACTTTAGTTAACATGAAATAACAATGAATAATACTTTTACAGCATTTATTAATCTTAGTTAATGTTAATTAAAACATACATTGATCATTTTGAACCAGTATGGTTCAGTATCAACCAGGCATTTCCATCCACAGAACTGTCGCTTACTGGATACTATTTGTTTTTGGCACCATTCAAAGCAAATTCTAGAGACTGTTGTGTGTGAAAATCCCAGGATATCAGCAGTTACAGAAATACTCATACCAGCCAGTCTGGCACCAACAATCATACCACGGTCCAAATAACTGAGATCACATTTTTCCCCATTCTGGTGGTTGATGTGAATATTAACTGAAGCTCATGACCCTAATCTGCATGATTTTATGCACTGCACTGTTGCCACACAATTAGTTGATTAGATAATCTCATGGATGATTGTTCATGCAATCGGTGGTTTGATGGGCTGGTTTGATTATTTCTGTAACTGCTGATCTCCTGGGATTTTCACACACAACAGTCTCTAGAATTTACTCTGAATGGTGCCCAAAACAAAAAAACATCCATTGAGCGGCAGTTCTGCGGATGGAAATGCCTTGTTGATGAGAGAGTTCAGCAGAGAATGGCCAGACTGGTTACAAATGACAAAGTGTAAAGTAACTCTGATAACCACTAATAACCACTTATAACTTACAACTGTGGTGAGAAGAATATCATCTCAGAATGCTATTCTGAGATTCGGGTTGGCGCTGTTTTGACAGAACAAGGGGGACCAACACAATATTAGGCTGGTGGTTTTAATGTTGTGGCTGATAGGTGAATACTAATAATGTTTTAATAATAAAAGTTGTATTAGTTAACATTACTTAATGCACCATGAACTAACATTGAACAATTGTATTTTTATTAACTAAAATTAACACAGATTAAATAAATATCTTAATATTAATAATACCTAATGCATTGATGAATGTTAATGACTGGAACCTTATTGTAAAGTGTTACCAAATAAATAAAGAAAAAACGAACGAACGAAAGAAAGAAAGAAGAAAAAAGAAAGAAGGAAAGAAGAAAAGAAAGAAAGAAAGAAACTAACCAACTAACTAACTAACTAAAAATCAGTAGCATCAAAAGAAGTTTCGAACCAAGAGATCAGAATCACAATCAGAATATGGCTTAAAACAAATGAACCTCATGCATTCTGCTACATGGATGTGAAGTCTGAGGTCTGCACATAGGTACACACCCAACAGAGATTCTTTTGGCACACTTCTAAAATAAAATCCAACAATGAAAGCGTGAAACATTTTATCAGTAACCGAAAAAAAAAAAAAACACTAGAAAAACACACTTTTCCCACTGAGACAGACACGCAAAAAAGACATGATGTGATCTGACTGAAGGCACAAAATATGAGAAGTCTTTGCACAAGGAGACATATATATATATATATATATATATATATATATATATATACTGTACAAAGCACTATATACATTGATGTTTATTGCAATAATTTATGTTAAATAATATCACAATATTTTAGTATTAATATATATACTGAATAAATGTAACTATTGATATTTTGCAATGAAAATCTTGGCTAATGATCCTGATTGAGTGAAAGCTAAGCAACTGCTTTGGGCAACACATAGAGCATTTCTTGTCACAATAATAAAGCAAACCGAATTATAACAACAAGATTAACAAAGATTAAACCAAATCACAAAACAAATTATAAAAAGATATTTACTTAGAACATAGAAGTGTTAGATCCATCTTGCATCACTCCAGTAGAGTATTACCACTCTCCCATGAGGACAGACTCATTATGAAAATTGGAAGAAATTTACCAGAAATATTTTCCAAAATAAGCCAGTGAGATATATGACAGACTATAAATGTGCTTTTATACAACAGTTCAATGAACAATAAGTTATTATTGAGCAAATTACATATACAGTTATCTTGTCTTTTTTGCTCTGCTAATGAAAATAGTTCCAAATAAAGCTAAAGAATGAATGACTTTTGGGTATCTCTGAGCATTGCACAGAATGACAGCCTTTCTGGAACACCACAAACACAGACAAGTTAAGTAATTCTAACAGTGAAGCATCCCAGTGCTGTTATACTAAATATCAGGACTCCTGAAATTCTGCTTCTCCAATCAGATTACAGGACTAGAAATAAATGTTGCACATGATGGAACACACAACATTGATAAACAATTTCTCATGTGAGAGTGTACAGAGAGACCAGGCCACGGACATAAACAGGGAGACACAGTAGAAACTGACACCTCATATAACCTTCTTAGATGAAGATCTCAATTATTAATTAGCAAGAGAATGTGAGATATGACCATGGCATATTGAGCGGGCTGCTAGGGATATCCACCTGTGTATGAGATGTTTATTATTTGAAGCATTAAATCAATCTACCAGCACCCTCCCAAGCCTTACTATTCTCAGGGATGACAGAGTCATTATTCACCAGACTGTTGTTGAGGGAGTGGAAAAACACACAAAAGAAAGAAGAAAAATTAGGAGAGGCAGTTGAAAGAACTGGGCCATTTTTGTTATTTTATTATTTCTATGGTTTGTAATTATGTAGGTCATTTTATACCCCAGAGAGAGGAATTTGTAAATCTGACATAGTAATGCATGTAGCCCAAGCGATGCTACTGAGGTGTTTCTCATCTTGGTTAGCATTGTGCTGATACATAAGAATAAAGCAGCATCTGAGCAGAGAAGTGCAGAACTGGGCCAGGCAGACGGGCCTGGCTGAGGTCTGTGGAGAAACTGAGAAGAAAAAAGAGGCCATGAAAGCAGTGCTCTCAGTGGCTAATTTAATACACTTAAATTGAGAAGTTTAAAGATTAAAGAAAACAAAAGAAAATGAGAAAAATTGTTTAATTAGTTATTATTATTATTACTTTTTATTATCATAATTTATTATTACTGTTATCATTGTTATTAGTATTTAAAAACTGTTGGTCTATAATTATTTAAACCCAAATTAATTAAAGTAACTCACACCACATGAAAGTATTAGAGAGTTTTAGCACTTCAGATCACATAATATAGTTAAATAATAACAAAATTGATATGCATAATAATTCTGTCTGAAATAAACATCAGAACTGATCAACATGCACACACTTTTGGACTAAAAGCTATATTGGATGTTGTTCACAACCTGCTACAGATAAATCAACGAGAGCGTACACCACTGAATATGTGTGTCATTACTACGGTTTCATTTTCATAACTTTCGTTTTGATGTATCGATATTGTTAGGAATGAGGCAGCGAGGATCTAAATGCAGGCTTCTTTATTTATTAAACAAACACAAAACAAACACAAAGGAAAAACCCTCGATGGGGAAATAAACATAAACTAAGAACTCAGGCAGGGAAACACAGATCAGGCTTGACAACATTCAACGAACGACAAGGAGTGAACAAAAAGCAGGGCTTAAATAACCAGGGAGTCATGACTGAATTAGACACAGGTGAGAACAATGAACAAAATGGCAGTGGTGATGGCAGGTGGATTCTGGGAAGTGTAGTACATTTAACAATTACAAGTGAAGACCAGGGCAGACAACAAGGGAATCGTGACATAGCCCCCCCTCAAAGGAGTGGCTTCCAGACGCTCATTTATATTCAAAAGATAAATGAAAAAAAATTGTCCAAGGAGTGGGGTGGGGGGGGGGGGGGAGGGGCAAACAGACAGACCAGAGGAGCACAAGGGGCAAACAGACAGACCAAGGGAGTACAAGGGGAAAACAGGCAGTCCAAGGGGCACAAAGGGCAGACAGGCAGTCCAAGGAGGCACAGGGAGCAGACAGGCAGTCCAAGGAGGCACAGGGAGCAGACAGGAAGTCCAAGGGGGCACAAAGGGTAAGGACAGGTTCAGGTGGTCTGGGAGCTGACCACCGGGCAAGGATAGGTTCAGGAGGCCTGGGAGCTGGCCACAGGGCAAGGACAGGTTTGGGGAACCTGGGAGGAGGCCACAGGATGGGAACAGGGTCAGGTGGTCTGGGAGCTGGCCACCGGGCAAGAACAGGGTCAGGAGGCCTGGGAGCTGGCCACCCATCAGGAACAGGGTCAGGGGCCCTGGGAGGAGGCCACAGGACAGGGACTGGGTCAGGGGGCCTGGGAGGAGGCCACAGGTCAGGGACCGGGTCAGGAGGCCTGGGAGGAGGCCCTAGAGGCGGTGACCTGGAAGGCTCGGGAGGCGGAGCCGTAGGGGGCTCGGGAGGCTCGGGAGGTGGAACCGTAGGAGGCTCTGGAGGCTCTGAGGGTGGAGCCGTAGGAGGCTCGAGAGGCAGAGCTGTAGGAGGCTCGAGAGGCAGAGCTGTAGGAGGCTCTGGAGGCTCAGAGGCCTCAGGGGCGGAGCCGTGGGAGGCTCAGGAGGTAGAACTGAGGGAGGCTCAGGAGGCAGAACTGAGGGAGGCTCAGGAGGCGAAGCCCTGGAAGGCTCTGGAGGGGGAGCCGTACGAGGCTCGGGAGGCAGAGCCGAGGAAAGTGGCGCCGTAGGAGGCTCTAGAGGCAGAGACCTGGAAGGCTCTGGAGGCGGAGCCGATGGAGGTGGCACTGTAGGAGGCTCTAGAGGCGGAGCCGATGGAGGTGGCGCCATAGGAGGCTCTAGAGGCGGAGACCTGGAAGGCTCTGGAGGCGGAGCCGATGGAGGTGGCACTGTAGAAGGCTCTAGAGGCGGAGACCTGGAAGGCTCTGGAGGCGGAGCCGATGGAGGTGGCACCGTCGGAGGTTCAAGAGGCGGAGACCTGGAATGCTCGGGAGGCGGAGCCGTAGGAGGCGGCGGAGCCGAGGGAGGTGGCGCCGAGGGAGGTGGCGCCGTAGGAGGCTCGAGAGGCTCAGGGTGCTCGAGAGGCGGAGGCCTGGAAGGCTCTTGAGGCGGAGCTCTGGGAGGCTCGGGAGGCGGAGCCCTGGGAGGCTCGAGAGACTTGAGAGGCGGAGCTCTGGGAAGCTCGGGAGGCGGAGCTCTGGGAAGCTCGGGAGGCGTTGGCTCTTGGATGGTCATGGTTACAGGCGTAGGTTCACTGCTGTCGGAGGCTACAGGCATAGGTTCACTGCTGTCGGAGGCTACAGGCGCTGGCTCACTGACGTCGGAGGCTACAGGCGCTGGCTCACTGACGTCGGAGGCTACAGGCGCTGGCTCACTGACATCGGAGGCTACAGGCGCTGGCTCACTGACATCGGCGGCTACAGGCATTGGCTGGTTGGCCGTTGTTAGCGGAGGCTGGAGAGCAGAGGCCTTTCTTCTCCTCCTCCTCCGGGCGGATGAAGTTAGCAGCGCTGGTTCGTTGACCACGGCAGGCGTGGGGGTTGGCTCACTCACCGTGGCTGGAGAGGAAAGCCCAGAGGCGGGAGCTGGGATCTGGAGAGGTGGTTCCCCGGCAGCGAACTCCTCCAAGATGAGTCCACGTACTCCGCCAGGTGCAGTCTCCGGTCCGGAGTTCCCACCACCGGTGTTTGGGAACACCGAACCGCACGCCACCTTCAGAGTGTGGTCATCCCAGCCGGTGCAACTGGCCACGCTGGTAAAAAAGTAGGAGAACTCCCGGACAGTCAAGTCCGCCTGTGTCAGCTCCATGAGGAACCCTGCTAGATCCATAGTTGGTCGCTCGCTCTGTTAGGAATGAGGCAGCGAGGAGAGAGGATCTAAATGCAGGCTTCTTTATTTATTAAACAAACACAAAACAAACACAAAGGAAAAACCCTCGATGGGGAAACAAACATAAACTAAGAACTCAGGCAGGGAAACACAGATCAGGCTTGACAACATTCAACGAACGACAAGGAGTGAACAAAAAGCAGGGCTTAAATAACCAGGGAGTGATGACTGAATTAGACACAGGTGAGAACAATGAACAAAATGGCAGTGGTGATGGCAGGTGGATTCTGGGAAGTGTAGTACATTTAACAATGACAAGTGAAACCCAGGGCAGACAACAAGGGAATCATGACAGATATATTGACACAAATTAAGAAATTTCTCTTGCAGTAACATTTATATCATAAAACAGTGGTAGCTGAAGTATTATACCTTTCTAGTGATGTATAGTTTGCCATAATAAAACAAGAATTGTACGATAATGACATACACTGAATGTAAACAATACCGATTGTTAATAAATGCTGGTCTTATCATCAAATGCATGTATGCTAATTTAAAGAAAATTTAATTAATTTTCCTCAAAATTTCTCTGACTCTGAAACAACTTTCCTTTAACCAAGGCTGCGTGGGCAAGGTCAAATACAAAAATAATAGCATGGCCTAACAATCGAGATCCAATGAAATCCTGAAATCAAGTCTCACCCTATATTATTTCACACTAAATATTTTGTTTCACTCCTAATGGTCCATTTACACGACAACGTTTTCAAATAAAACTCTGTGTCATGTGCACGCGTATTACGTGTTCAGTCTATAGGCATGCACGCAAGCCCTTCAAAACAATGCGTGAGACATTCAGAACTACAATGGCAGACTACAGGACTGTGTTTGTGCTTCTCAAGATTTTGAGTTTATTGATGCTTCTCCAGCAAAGTAATTGTAGTAATAAAGCAACCTCATCGTCCGTCCAGACAAAATTGCTCAATTATTTCGCCATCTTCATTGTTTGTATTCTCCGCTCTCTGGAAGAATGCTTATACACGCAGGTGCATAGTTTTTCTTTACAAAGTGACATCGCCAATTACTGGCCTGGCATGCATAATACAGCATTTTTAGTAGTTTTCACAGATCCGTGTGAATGGGGATCGTTTCGACAACGTTGTCGTATGTAAGCAAAACTTTTCAAAAACACAAAAGGAAAAACTTTTCAGTTTTTAATCCATCATTGTCGTGTAAACGTTTCCTAAATATGTCACATTATGGAACTTAAAGGCATTGCAATGATCGTTTCATGTTCTAAAGCATGGGGAGTTGGCTAACAGCTGCATTCCCAAGATGACGCAAATCTATGTCTGCTTGTGAGTCCCAGGCCCTCTTTTATTTCGTGCCTCTGCATCTATCCCTCTATCCCTAACTGAGAAGTTGTATTCAGAACTCGATCACATTTAGCAAAGTAGCAGGATGAAACAGCATCCTATTCTAAAAAAAATAAAAATTTAGTATGCTGTGCAGGAACTCATTCATCAATTATTCAGTACTTGGGAAGAACATTCAGAGCTGCGATATCAAAGCTACCTCCTGGTGTAAACGTTCCATGCACTTTTGAACAAAGGCAGAAATTAGGGCCAACAGCTCCAGAGCCTATGTTTTCAAACGATGAAAACACCAGCCGGTAATCAGATATGACACTTGAACTGCTGCAGAGCTTCTGCATGACTTTGAGAGAGTGTATTGCCTGTGACCTCTGCAGCTGCAGTGTGCAGAGGCAGGCAGGTGGAGACAGTGGTGCGTGGATATAGCAGTTATGTGTGGGTGCATGTGCATGACTGTGTGCAGAAAGCAAGAAGGATCAAGAGCAGGACCACTGATGGAGAGCACTCTAGAGTACAACTAAAAGCTCTAAAAGCAAATACAAAAAGAGAGGAGAGCAAATGGAAAGACAGCAAAAAGGAAAAGATGTAATAATGTAAGGTATAGTGAAGGAGATTGGAAGCAAGGGAACGAGATGAGATGAGTGGAGAAAGAGCATCTTTCTGTAACATCTGGTCTTGCAAAGTACAACAAATCTCATTCTATAAGTTTAAGAGAAACCAGGTCACTCTCAGCCAAAGAGATAAAAAAGTTGTGTAATTATTGCACTGATTAATTGATGAATCAATGTAGTAATTACACAGTAGTTACTCCGCTTAAGCTAAGCAGGGTTGATCCGGGCTAGTACATGGATGGGAGACTTCATGGGGAAAACTATGGTTGCTGCTGGAAAGTGTATTAAGGAGGCCAGCAGGGGGTGCTCATTCTGCGGTCTGTGTCCTAATGAGCCAGTAGTCCTAATGATCCAGTTGTCCTAATGATCCAGTATATTTTACAGAGAGGTTTTTACTCTCTGTGATCATTAAAAATCCCAGGGCACTTCTCATATGTAGAAAAGTATGGCTGTAACCCCAGACTCCTGGTCAGATTTGTCCATTGGACTCTATCCATCTTAGCTTCCTAATAATCACCTCTACATAGATATATTGGCTACATCACTGTACTCTCCTCTCTGCCAATAGCCGGTGTGTGTTCTGGTGCACTATGGCTGCCATCACATCTTGCAGGTGGATGCTGCATGCTGGTGGTGTTTAAGGAGACTTCCCTAAAATATGTAAAGCGTTTTGAGTAAATGTAAGGAATTAATTAAAGGTATGTGCGGCACAGTACACTTTACAAAAAGTTTGTATTCATTAACATTGGTATCCATTTATTACTCTTGGAAAATGTACATTTCTACATATAGGCTACTAACACCTTTTGCTGAATCTATTTACATTCATTAATGTGTGAAATATTATATATATATCTAGAATAAGATTGACCAAGATTAATAAATGCTGTAAAATATCTTTCTTAGCTCATGGTACCAAATGCATTGGCTAATGTTCAAAAATACAGCCTTATAGTAAAGTGTTACCGATAATTGTTCTGGTATTAAAAAGTAATAGTATGCTGGATTCTGATTCATAAATATTGTTATTACACGTGGAAATTGTGTTTTATGTTCCGATAACCCCTCCTTAAAGGCAATGGGATCCCCTCCTGTCTGAATGGCATGCAAATCATATAATACATGGAATTGAATGGCTCTGATTAAACTTTTAGTAGAACATATCACAAAAACAAGCTAGCTGTAAATAAACAGCATCAAAATTTCATGTATAATACAGACACAAGAACGAGCAGTCGCTGTGATTTTGATTTTCAGCTGCATGGGGCATCAGATTCAATCATTTCGGCATCAGACAGCACAGAATAAAGAGCATGTCAAAGTGTCCGTCACTGATTCAATCCCTGAACAAACACACTACTTTCTCACTTTCTCTGCATCCCTAACATCCCTTTGCCACCATTATGTTGTCAATGTGCAGCGTTCCGTCTCAGATGGGCTCTTCTCCAGCGACTTGGCTGCTTATTGCTTGTCTGCGACATGCATGCAGTGAGGGCGCTAGAGCTGAAACACCATGAGAAAACTGTCTCCAGGATATCCTTCTCCACCACTAACTAGACTAACGATGACGGGAAGAAAGTCAGCCTTGATCTATCACTCTCCTTGGAGTTCTCATTAACGTGCTACAGATGGTGAAGGCCTGCTGCTGAATCTTTCCATCTCCTTTCCGGCCATTCTGATTAGCGAGGCTTCTCCATGAGGCTACAGATCTCTATCTCCAGTACCTCTTTCTAATTACCACTGATATTCAACAACAGAAGAGAGAGGCTGATGTCAAATCCACTCTGGTTTTCTGCCTTGCAGTCCACCCTCTTCAAAGAATAAGGATGACATTTTCCACCTACAGGTAGATGTGTTCGCATTGGGGTAAGGAATTTTGAGGTACCCTGCAATTTGATTTTGTTATAAGGAGCGACAAAATTATTCCACAATTATTCTCAATGCGTTTTAATTTATTAGCAAAAACGGACTGCAAATATTTGGTGAGTTAAGAGGCTCATAGCCAAACTCTGTATAAAAATGAAGCATAAAAGCATGATCAAGTTTTGAGCATGTTACATATTTTGCCCTGTCATTGAAATTCCTGTTTAAATATTCCATTTAAATATGAAGTAAATATTCTTTTTGCACAATACAAGCATACATTTTCATGGTGTATACTGTATAATGTGCTGCAGACGTGTCCTCCATGCTAACATTGTTGAAAACCACATGACAGTGTTAAGTGTATTTGTAATGATTTTTCTTTTTATGTTTATTTAATAAACAAAATTTGTAATAATTAACTTAAAATTCCATTATGAATTGTTGCAGATCAATCCAGAATCAGTTGAGAGAGAATCACTTTTTTGTGAATCAATTTTCCTCCCACTACTAGTTTTCACAGAGCTAACCACAATGTGGTTCAAGAGCTTGTAAGATGTTGACCTCATACTGGCTTGATTACTGACCCATCACCACTAACATGTCATTTAGTTAGCCTTGCCCCTGACCAACCCCTCCACACCACCAGAAGAGTCTATATTTTATTGAACTGAGCTTCCTCTTGAGGAAGTATACAAGCAGAAGTGGATGTGGTAAAACAAACAGAGAATTGCCATCAGAAGAGTTTAGTTCTGCCTCTTGACCCAAATGCAGAGAAAGCAAACACTTTCAAATGAGGCTCTCGTCAAGTACTCATAAACCACCAACAACAACATGACGACATTTGATAGTGCTGCATTTTAGTTTATATATTTATTTATGCATTTATTAATGTCAACATTTATTTGCAGTTCTGTTTTGAATGCAGCTAAATAAACTTTTTTTTTCTTTATATATCCTGCACCTTGATTACCCCATTGGAAATAGAACTTAGGTTTCAAATAGCCAGATTCCAGCACATCCAATTTACTTTCCAGTTAGTGGCTTGCTTCCTTTAGTTAGCTTTGTTGTGTGCATTTGAGATCAATACTTGGAGTTCTCCCATTGCAATCGGCTCTAATTGAGATCCGTAAAAAAGCAGCGGTGTCTTCTGATCCCGTCACATTCATTTCCTGCCTCTCCCTCTGCACAGAGAATTCAAATTACACCTGCTTTCACGTTGCTCTCGCCTTCGCTGCAGTGTAATTGTTGCAAGAGCACAGAGAACACCTTGAAAGCCGAGGGGAGAGAAATAACTCAACAAACTTTACACTTCTGATTAACAGCCAAAAAGAGGTAACAAGATTTATTCAACTGTGTGGTATATCCAAAAATCTATTCGGTGGGATTATGTTCAAATCCCATTGAAGTGATTGACACTTGACGGACACAGTCAGATGCATGTCTGGAAATGGGGGGCATGATTGAGCACACTTAAATTGCTTGAGTCCTTTCAACCCCCAAACTCCACTCTTTCTAACAAAATACAGTACCCTTCACATGGCCTTTGGTTCTTCTCTGAAGTAGGACTCTTCTACAAGAAGTCTTTGTCCATTGATCACAGCGAATCTGAACTCCCCCTCCTGAGTTTAATGATTAGCTCTGCACACCTCATCTTCATCTCATCAGGCCGACAGGAAACGTTTTGTGTGCTGTAATTATGCATACAAAATATCCTTCTCTCTTAAGGATTTTCATTATTAGTCATAACGAAAAAAAAACTATGACTAATTACGACATTTACGCAAGAATGATTGTTAGATTCTGATTTTGAGGATTTGTGCAACGTTTGAAATAAAGACGATCTTGAACATATCTGATAACTGTGTTAGGCGTTTGAAGATCAAACACACTTTCTATAGGTGCAATATCAGAGGGAGTAGTCCATTCCCATGGGTCCATTGAGTATCATCTTCAAACAGACTACCTAATGACTCTAGAGAGTTCAGAGAACCAAGAGACGTCTGATCAGTAGCAACATGACTTAGCTCTAATGCGTTATCACAGACTTGCAAGGTGGAATTGGCAGGGAGGTAAAATAGAGCTTGGAAACTGACGTCTGCTCTTGTCTGAGGGTCTTAAGGCATCTTTCAATGAGCTCCAGGCAAAAGGCTTTTGAGAGCCCAAAGACGGAAACATACACAATCAGGTTTTCAGTTGCCATCTTCACAAATTGAAAAAAAGGAGGAGAGGGGAATGAGAAGGTGTGTGTGGTAGAAACACTTGGGGCATTAGCATTCCATTAGGAAGAGGAGAAAAGCACAATTATGAAGCTATAGCGTGCCAATTACACTAGTTTACACACTACACAGCTCATCAATATATCCGGCAGCCATTAAGACCTCTTCATCTTGCCAAAACATCTATCAGCAAAACCATCACCGCTGTAAAAACAGACATGCATTTTGTTCCTTTGATTCATGTGACGCTCCCTGCTGATATGACAGCCTTAAACCTGGATTAGTGCTCTAAACAAGTAATGGATGTGCCAGATAAACTGTATCTATGCTCAGATCTAATCAACGATAACATTGATTCTATCAACCACCCTCTAGGGACAGTCTGCTCCAGCTGGAGACAAGGATAGAGAGATAGAGGTAGCGAGATCCTTATATGGCTCTAAAAATTGAAACAACCTTTCACCACAATGGTTCCCCAACCATCTTATTCTTTCACTATCACACACATACACACAAATAACATGGTGCATAACCTATTAAGGTTTGGTAACGATCAAAATAGATGGTTATAAATCTTGCACAACAAGACCAGAGGTATTTAATTCTTCTTTAATGTTAGGGTTATTTTTGACCCGTTTAAGTGTTAAGTGAAAAACGTATCTTACCGTGTATTTGTTGGTAAAAATGCCTTTGGATTCCCAGCAATATATATTGTTAGAGTTGTATTGTACCTTTTAATAATTATGCAATGTTAGGGTGTTGCTAGGAGGTTGCTAGGGCAGAACCACATGATTGATGGTTGCTTATTGGCCCAAGTCAAAAGAGAGCACCCCTAAAGGTAAGTCATGTATCTATGATATTTTGAGCCCTAGATATGTGGGGACCTTTTCAATAGAAGTCAATTATATTTTTCATTCATTTGTCTTCTGCCAGGTGGAAATTTATGTTCTACATTAAAATGTAGTATATAAACCATAACATTTATATTGTGTCTGAACAGATAAAATATATAAATATTACAAATGATCAGCTAATTTCACTCAAAATGAAGGCTTTACTGTAAGTCTACTGTATAAGAATAGTATCGCTGGCATATAGGTGACACACTTTCCATTTGAAATGGTAAAATAACATTTTGTTTTCAGTGTGAAAAATAAACCTATACCAATGTTGATGTCCTTTTTTAAAAGTGAAGTGTGCTGTATACATATGGTATCCTTTTGGGTCCTTCTTTTTAGGAATGTTCTCACAAAATAGAGGGGTTAAAAAAAAGAAAATTGAGGGATCAATTTAGTTTCATGTTGACTTTAAATTTCAAAGTGGCTACAGATTCCAGTAAAGAGCTATTCAACAGCCCTGTTTACCTACTTGTCCTACATAAACCATGCAAACACAGATCTGAAAACAGCCCTTATAGAGACCCAAATATAAACTCACTCCCACACACAGGTTTGAGACCAGCCTTCACAACCACTCCATATCAAAGACGGAGTGCTGCGCTCCTGCATGGAGCTGGCAGGGAGCAGCTCTGCCCAAATCCATGTCTCAGAGAGCCGGACTGCACTTCCTCTGGCTTTGACAACGCTTAGCAGCGGGGCTGCTAATAGCGAGACTTCTGCAGTGCACACTGTGATGGAGTAGACACAGAAGAACCTGAGTAGATGATGTGTGTGCGGAGTGTAATATGGACAGCAGGGTGTTGGGCTGCCACAATAGCAGAGGAAGAAGGGAGGGATGTGGACTTTCTTCCAGAGAAAGCCACTGACTCAGGCCTCTGCTTCAATCCATTGATCTGTTTGAAATTCAAAGCCTTGTCATTAACAAACTCTGAACTCGGGCTCAGTGAGAAGGTACGCCAGACCCGCACACACACTCCCAGAAGGACGGAATGTAGAAAAAAAGTGGTCCCTTCCCCCACTGCAGCACTTTAAGAAAAGAAAGGGTTTTTCATCCTTTTTTCAGTGTTGATATTCGATAAGCCCATGCACCATCTGTGCCCACACCTGCTAGGTTTAAGAGAGTAAGGTGGAGAGAGCATATCTCCGATCAGCAGTAAATATCGTATGCTATTGATTCGTAAACAAAGCTTCCGTATCCTATGAATTCCTATAGCAGGATGTTGTTTATTGAATTTGATGGAGGCATATGACTGTTACCGCAGCTTAACACATGTGAATGAGTCTAAGAACACACCTGCTTATACAGTATGCCAATATGTATGCGTGTGTATGCAGGGGCAGGTGTATTGGCACACGCTACTAAGAGAATTGGCAATGAATAGAGCGGACGGCAGATCAATACCAATCTTGATTCAGTTCAAGGAATGCTAATAGCATGCTGCTTTAAATGGCACAGGGCCAGGAGCATCCCCACATTAGCTCTGAGCTATCCACACACTGAATGAGACTGATAAACTCTTATGATGCACATACACACACAATTCCACATGTGCACATTTGCACCAGATGTCCTTCAATTTTTAACATGTAACTAGGGATGGGAATGTTAAGAAATTCATTGGTTCTGTTTCCTCTTAATGATTCAGTTTTTTAATGATTCCATTAATGACTTATAGTATTTTTGAGAAATATTTTGAAATAAGAAATGCAATTCTTATTACATTTAATGACTCCCACATTCTGTCACCAAATTATAAGCTCATTTCAGATTTCAATTAGATCAAAATCATTATAAGAAATCAGAAAAAAATGAACTAGCAATGACCAATAATTTATAAATACATTTTTGTTCATTTTTACATTTACAAACATTTTGCATTATTTGTTGTATATAATAACATTTATTATAGCAATATGAACTAAAATGATCAAACGATAGTATTTTGATTATTAAACATTAATCAATATGTATTAAATGCTATAAAATAAAATACAAATTCTAATGTTAACAAATAAAACTTTATTGGAAAGTGTTACCAGAAATACATAAATGAATAATAATTAAACAAAAAAGTAATGTTAACAAATAAAACTTTATTGGAAAATGTGTTACCAACAATATATAAATAAATAAAATGTTTGCAAATGTGTTACACAAACTTTTTCAAATTAATTTCTTTATTTCTTATAAACAGTAGTGCTGATGAATAGTTGCATGGAAGGAAAACTGTCAAAGTATTTCAGTATATTTTTCAGTCCGCATTGACGGGAGAATGCATGTTTGAGAAACATGAATGAAAAGTAATAAAAATTATTTGGTTAACAGTTTTCTATGCAACATGCCATTGTAAGAACCTAAAGATGAAATAATGCAGCAATATCAGGGGCATGGTCTAAATGCATCTGAGTGAGTTTTTTTTTTATGGTGCACAAGTGTGCAATGACAGATGTGCTCAGCGTTGAGAGGTGGCATCACAGGGTGATCAAGAATGATGGATGAAAATGCCACACTGCCCTCTTGTCTCCAAGCCTCTTTGCCCATTTAACTGACTGCCATTCTTCAGAGCCAAACAAACACACACACACACACACACACACACACACACACACACACACACACACACACACACACACACACAGATGCGGGGGGCTGGATTTCATGCTGTTATCATCCCCAAGGCAAGGTCACATTGCTGTTGCCCCTCTCCCCATCTTTAGCATCTACTGAGTTAATAGCTCAAAACAGTTTTACAGAGATCTTCTTTCTATGACATCTGTCTCTCAAACACACGTATGTTCACATACCTCAAACACGTGTATACACATGAGAACAAAACTCTAAGGGAAAAAATATATTTTATGTCAATTTTCTTTTATGACAAACAGGGGTACACGAAGGAGAAAATCTATTTCCTGAATTCAACGTTCATTCACACATTCTTTCTCATTCATGTGACCTTTCTCGCAAGCCAGAGAGCTGCTCAGTCTCCAGTCCCGTGTCTCTCTGACAGTCAGACCAGAATCTGGCAAAAATCTACGATGTGAATCTGGGAAAGAGTAGGGCAAACAAGCGCTAGTGGCTAACCTCCCCCTGACTCATGCTGTCAGGCACAGACAGGGTGGTAACATCTCTGGTGGAGTATCATTTTCACCTGCATTTGCGCTTAGGTGTGTCTTCTCAAGTTTAGTTTCAGGTGAGCCTCTGTATTTTGATGCATTTGCTCATGTCTGGGTGGAGAGATGAGGTGCTGACAGCTGACTTTAACTGAAAGTCACGCTCTCCTTTCAGAGAGCAATCTTAAGGTCGATGGGCACTGACAGATGAGCTGTCAGACAGCATCACGGTTGCCAGGAGGCTTTCCTGTATCATACGCAGACTGAAGTTCAGTGATACTGGCCAACTTGAATACCCACACACAAAAATCTTAATCAGTGTTGGCCAGGGGACTTTGTCTCTCTGCAACAGGGGAGCCTGTGCTACTGAGTCTTGTGCCCATATTTCTAGAACACAATGAGAGTTTAATATATGACCACGAGCAATCACAGCGACAAGATTACATCATCCGCAAAAGCACAGGGGAGAGGACAAGAGAGATCAGGTGAAGGAGAGAGAAAGTACCTGGGACAAGGGATTGAGAGCTCACAGATCCAGTCCACATGCGGTAGCAGCGCTTGAGCGAGCAGCCAGGGAAGTGATGCGTAAAACTGGCCAGCTTGCCAGACAGTCAAACACAAACACACAACATCAGCAACCAAATTACTGCAGTGAAAATTAAAACCTCCATTCATCCATACCAACAGGCTAGTCCCACTAAATACACATACCGTACTTAAACACACAAAAATTGCTCACTAATATCGACATGCCTAATCAAATCAACACACACAGACTCTCTCCAAATCACTTTCTTTACTGCACATCTGTGTGTACACTCACACACACACACACACACACACACACACACAGATGACAGGTGAACCAATGATGGGTTTAACTACTCAAATCTCTGAGAATGTCTCTCCAAGGTCTCACCATGCAAATTTGTCCCTCATTCATCTGGCTGCAACAGCATCTGATTACAGCAGAACAAACGCTGTTTACAGCAATTGGTTGTGTCTACTGTGTGGCAGCTTGTGTGTGTGTGTGTCACAAAGGGATATTAGATGGTTGAATTTAACTGAGCTATTTATTCAACTGTAGAGTCACCTCACTTAACTGTGAATTTCACATATTTCGTATTTAAAATGTCATTTTGTGGGCAGAGGGAGAGTTTCATATGGAGTATTGAGATGTGATTAATTTACTATGGTACTGTCTAAACAATTCACATTGAGCATTTAAAGTGTTTGAGACTAATCAGATACAGTATTATTGTAACTAATAGTATATAATGTGTGTGCTGATGATGTAGGTTCTTGTTTGTATTGGTAAGGTGGTGTGTTAGCAACCAATGTGTGTCCATTTGTCAGTGTATCGGTATTTATTGGGATCTGTATGTGGTTTATACAAACACACACAGCAAACAGACCTGCTTTAGAGTGCTGCTTACTTAAATAATCCAGAAAACTCAAATTCATTTTATATTTATTGTGTTCTCTTTCCCTGCCATGATTATTCTAATTGTCGCTGGGCCATTTTCAGGTTTCAGTTTTAATAAAAAACTAAAAATAGGAGGTTTCCGAACAGAGATCAAACATTTTACATGTTAGATGGAGTAAAATTAGTTCAGCTTAACTTGTGAGGTTTTTGACTGTGATGACAACTCAAAGTAGTTAAAGGGGTCATGTCATAAAGAATACAATTTTCCTTGATATTTTGACATATAAGAGGTCATTGTTCTATAAAACACACTGTACGTTTTAGAAATAAAAAATGGCTCTCCAGCCCCAAAAGAGCATTTATTGTTTCTACCCTGCAAAAAAAACCCTTATGAAGTAGAAGGTGGGAGTAATTTATATAGCACCCCCCCCCCCCACAACATATGTAATCTCCGCCATGAATGTCAGCGAGAGAGAGAGAGAGAGAGAGAGAGAGAAAGAGAGAGAGAGAAAGAAACTGTGGCTGAGGAACTGCAACACTGGAAGTTGCACTATTGTTACAGCTGTTGAGATGTAACGTACCTCTCTAAAGTATCAGCACTATCGAGCCACAAGCATTTTTTTTTTTTTCACAAATTCAATATACTAAACATCACAGTATATGCTAAGTACATACAGCCTGTTCTCATATAAAAATTGGCCAGTGTGTGCCAATTTTACTTCAACAAATCAGTATACAATGACCAAATTTGAAAACACTGCCTCCAAAGGCTAAAGTGGTAAGTGTTTCATAGCATATAAACAAGAGTGGCGTCCATATATATCCAGGAGCGTTCGCCAGAATCCAGTCGTAAAAATAATTGTTTTCAGCTGAACAGGGTGTAAAACAGTGTTTAAAATTTTATTTAATCTTCCCCCCAACCAAAACCCAAATCTAACCCAAAACATTAGTAGAGACTAAATGCAATGTTAGGGATAAAAGTGCAACCTCCTCATCACGCTGGTGATTTTTTAATATAAATGTGATTACTTTCTCGTTTGAATAGGGATTGAACAGTGGTCTCCATGCAACTGACGCAACACACAACCAGTCGTGCCACAAGGGAAAGTTATTTTTGTTGAGCCATTCCAAATATGTCCAATGGGAGATAGAGCATGTCAGTGCGTCGGCATACTGTTGCCGATCCAAGGGTAGCGGAACTTTCGGAAACAGCTTGCCGACTTCCCATGTAATCATGTTAGTACATATGGTAAAGCGGGAGAAAACACTTGAGACTGGAAAACAAAACCGTTATTAATTGTGGAACATTTCCGTGTTCAGGAAAAGGTGGATAATTACAAAAAACAATGAGAAAAGAGGAGAGAAGAAACAAAATAAGATGAAAAGAGACAAGAAGGGACAAGACAAAAGAGACAAAATGAGAATAGAAGAGACAAGATGAAAAAAGATGAAAAGAAGAGAAGAGACAAGAACAAAAGAATAAGAGAGAAGACACAAAATGAGAAAAGAGACTAAATTAAAAGAAAAAAGAGACAAAACGAGACAAAGAGACAAAATAAGATGAGGAGAGTCAAATAGAAAGAAAATGAGATGAGCAGAGATTACACAAAAAAAGAGAAGAGAAAAGACGAGATGAGCCAAGAGGAGACGAGAAAAGTCAAAAAGAGACAAAACGAGGATAGAGGAGAAGAGACAAGAAAATAAAACAAAAAACAGAAGAGAAATGTGTGTGACACACATAAAAACATATTCTCCCTCTCTCTCTGCCTATCCCTCTTATTCGCTTTTTCTCCTTTTGATGCAGGGAGGTATGCAAGTCTGATTTACAACACGCATCATCTTCTATCCTCCCAGACACCTCCACAGAGACACATGAGGCTGGATCTAATCTCCCTCTGCCCTTCATCCTCAAGGACAGAGTCAGAGAGGAGCAAAGAGGCAAAATACATACAGTAATCTTTTTCCTCTGGCACTACAAAAACAAATGCTTTCAGTGCGATTGAGGACATACCGTCTTCACACCAAAGGCATGAAGCAAAGTAGATAAGTCATCTCCTCACTAGCACAACTTCGCTCTGGCTCAAGCAGAACAGAAGAGGAGGGGAAAATAAAAGATAGTGTTGAAGAATGAGTAAATGTGTGAAGAGGTGGCAGGGTGAAGCAAAACAGTATGTGACATCAATGATCGACGGGGACGTACGAGCTATAGGATGTGATTAAGTTGTAAATTCTGTCAGTGTAAAGGTCAATCACTAAGTTTACAACCGAGAGTGAAGTGAAAAGAGAAGGAGAGGGTGAGAAAGACACGGAGGGAATGAATGAGAAAAGGAAAGAGTGTGTGCGGGCTTTGCAATACTGAGAAGGAATTCAAGCAGCACCCACATAACACAGAGCCTTATAACCATCTGCTCACACATATGCATATTAGCTTTTCATTAGTCCTTTTCAAGAGCTCTGTCTCCGAGCCAATGGAGGGACATAATCAACACTGCCCCATACAGAAGCATCATAATACACATTTAAACGTTTTTTTGAGCAGATTTTGCATTACATTTTAAGTAGATTCTGTATGCAACTTAAAAAAGGCATATTTAATACTTAAGTTGCATGATTAATGTGATACTTTGTTTTATATATATATATATATATATATATATATATATATATATATATATATATATATATATATATATATATGTATTTATTTTTTAAGGGATGATTCACTCATTAATGAAAATTCTATTATCACATTTCACATCTCACATTCCTTTTGTTCTTCAATAGAATGCAAAAAGGGAAATGTGAGAAATGTGAGCCTCAGTCACCATTCACTTTCATTTTATGGAAAAAGGATGGAATGAATGTGAATGGTGACATTTTCTTCTGTGTTCCATGGAAGTCATATGGGTTTGTAAAAATATGAGGGTGTGTTTGATGACAGAATTCTTATTTTGAAGTGAACTAATCTTTTAACGTTGAAAAAATAACTATTATTGAAGGTAATAAATAAAATTTCTAACATGTTGTGGCAGAAATCATCCATTCGATTGTTTTAATTAGGTCAGATCGAGTCATATCATCTTATTTGTTTTAAACAGAAAATTGGACCTTAACACCAAGCCACACTCATATTATGTTCCTCAAATTGAATTTGACTTTGTTTGAAGTTTTAAAAATGTATATGAATCTATATGCCCAGTGTCCCCTTGATTGCTTATCAAAAACTGTCACTGTTCATCTTACACATGTATAAAGACTTTCCTTTTTCTAATCTCATACAAATTTTTATCATATCTCCTCTCACCTAGGACACCAAGTGTGCCAGGACAGAAATTGGCAACCCTTCAAAAAATACACTTTTGTACTAATATGTACACCAATACGCACCCACTGATTCAATCTCACCTGATCTACATCATAAAGAAAACCCTATGAAAGAACATTTACTGCCAGCATATGTACATTTGACTCACTCGTTCATGAATCATGTGTCAGTCAATGATCTGTTCATGTAAACGAGTGACAGGGAGTGACAGCACAAAAAGAGAGTAGAGTGGATCAAATACATCTGTGTCAACAAAAAGGCTTCCGAAGCACTGTTGATGTGCTCTGGGGTTAAACGTGCTGTGTCTTGCCCACCTGCTCTGACTAGTGCCTTTGCGAGCGTTAATGCAGTACCTACAACGTCCAGCGGGAGGGGCTGGTGTCTGAGTAACAGAGAGCAGGGGGCGAGAGATCGGGGAGGATGTTAAACAGAGCAGGAAACCAGTGCAGAGGAAAAATGAAGGGATATATTTTGCAAAAAAATTCTGCTTTGTCTTATGGGTTTGGTAGGGGGTGAGCGTTTTAAAAGCTCAGACGAGCTGGGCGGTCTGTCTACCGCTGAGTGTGCAGCTGACTGCAGGGGTCTTGTAGGCTGTCTCCTCTCCTCTTTTCTCCTCTCTGCAAGCCTCCCAGTTTGCCCTGCATGTGTGCATGGTGTTAGGCTGATAAAGCCACCAGAAATGGCCTTGGAGACTGGTCAAATATACAGTCATGACAAAACACACACACACACACACACACACACACACACACACACACACACACACACACATACACACACACACACACACACACACACACACACACACACACACACACTTCTTGCTTGCATTGTTAAGCACATTCTGGTAACCAGATTGGTTGTGTAGGCGTTTATAAACAATATATATATATATATATATATATATATATATATACATACACACACACACACAGTATAAGGATGTTTAACAACACATTGTCTGTACACGCAAGTTTATTTTTGGAGAGTTTGGCTTGATTCTCCATGGACAGCTTCTGTCAATGTGAGCTGTCTGTGATATCACAGACAAGCAGCTGTATTTACACTCTGGCCCTTGTAAATGAAAAATCGTCACCTATTGCAACAATAATAGAATTTGTTTCTTGCACAAATGAGACGCTCATGAGAGCCCTGGGCGGCAGGGTTAATAGAATCCATATTTTCAATTAAAACCTCATTCTCAAACGTTTCTATTCCTGATGGAGGGTGCAACAGTATCCTCATCACCACAAACAGAGCCCAGTTCGGTGAGGTAAACTGACTCAATTAAGTCTCTATATCTTTATATCATCACTCTTGCATGTGAGTTTTGTGTGATCAAATGTGCTGTCAACCAGGCATATGGCTCAGCAACAAACCCAAAGCCCATTAAACTAGTTCACACCAGAAAGAAAGAGAGAAAGTACTTAATCCTCTTCTTCTCCTAGAGCTTCTATCTTTAATTCTAGATTTTAGTCTCTACAGGGCAGTGCTAACTGAGATTGGATGCTTTGTGTGTGTGGAAAGTACTTTGAGTGTGTTTTGCTGAGGTCAGCTGTGAATGTGTGTGTCGCTGGTCTGTAAATCCTGTCCTTCACACTATTACATATATCGGTGCTGTTATCAGTTTTGTACGTGATGTTGGCTTTGAAGTGATTTAGGGGTCCTGATCAGTAGAGCTGGATTATTGTCCGGGCCAGTGGGCTAGTGCCCCAGGACCTCTGACTGCCAGGGACCTTCAAAGCATCAGTCTGCCAAAAAAAACAGAACACTGAGGCCCTCAAGCATACATAGTAAACTGATCACTAGAACACCTGGCTAGTATTTTGGTCATCTAATATTAGCCTAACAAATAGATTTCCTATTTCATTTTAAGGGAAAACACCCTTGACGCTTAAAATAATTGGTTTGCTAATGACGTGTGTCCAAGGATCTTGGGGGGACCATGATCTGGCCCTCTTGATCATAGGCAATGTGGCCGGCAAAGTACCCTGTTACTATATGACTAAACTCAGGTTCGTATACTAGTTTAATTTTGAATTAATCTTCCATCAGGCCAGCTATTATTGTCTTTTCACTCTTAGTTTTTTCTCTTTCACACTAGTCTTCACCCCTCCGTATAGTGAGACCTGTTTACACTGATCTCTGGGGAGACAGATCACATGTGGTGCAGAAACTAAAGTATATCAAAGTGAAGTGATCTTTAATACATGTAAGACTCTAAAAAAGGAGAAAAAAAGAAAACATGAGTGGCAGTATATTTCTTTAATTTAGTTTCTCTCAGTTCTTTGGTAGGCATGTGCACACATTTGAAAGAAAGAAAGAAAGAAAGAAAGAACTATCTTAATTGGAGAAGCCTCTTCTCTCAACCATCACTGTCTTTGGACAAAGCTGGATGATCTTGCTTTTAACCAGTTAAATGGCACATATTTCACCAGCACAAACCAGCCTAGATCAGCATGGAAATTCAGACCAAGTCTAAAATGGTCTTTGCAGCAGGGTAGCCTAGCCAGGTATGAGACAGATCAGAACAAACATGTTAACACTACGCACGCACGCACACACACACACACACACACACACACACACACACACACACACACACACACACACACACACACACGTTAAGGACTCACCCAGAAACATGGATTAAGACACTTCTTCATAACAGTCACCATAGGAAATTGAGATCATCATAGACTACGTTAACCCACTTACAAGCACCTCATGAAAACAATATTCCACAATGCTTTCTATCTGCCACACACCCCAATCTCACAAACAAATAGACACTCATGCCTGTTAACGGCAAACATACAATCATCTGAGATGCCAAATTCAGCAAAGCTGTAAACAAACTTCCCCAGGATTACCCACTCTGAATGTGGTCGGCCTTTAACCTAAAGTCATTAAAATACAGTCAAAACATTAAACAGGAACATGAATACCAGCAAAATTCCTGTAGACATGAGAGCCCCCCAACCCAACCCACAAAACATTCCTCAATTACTCAGCAACAACAACAATCCCACAAAAATGTGTTTCCTTTTTTCTATGACAAAATGCAAATTTGATTAAATTTGGCAATTTAGGCTGTGTACTCTAGGAGGTAAATTAGGTTGAACTGCAGGCTTGTAAATATTGAAACGTTCACACGCATGAATAAATGAGGGGGAGGAAGCATATCAAACAGAGGCACATCCATTTGCAGCTGTCAGCCAAGTGTCACTCATCCAAACCACTGTCATCCCACATCAATCCAAAGTGCCAAGCGTCGCTACTGAAACTTGCAAGCCAACATTTAGGCAAGCTTAAAGATGATCCACAGACGTTGGCACCTGCAGGCATAAACAAATGGAATTTGAACCCCCGGATGAATGGACACACCGTTATCTCTGGTTTCTTGACTGCTTGACCACAAGTGAAAACGATTGACGTTCTGTACCCCTGTGAGCTTTGAAGTAGTTTCCTTTTGAATGCAATAATTTTGATGACTCCTGTGACCTTTATCACAGTTCTGCAGCCCCCTTTCTTTTCTCAATCTCCAACACAAACACACACACACACATACTCTGTTCTGCAGTACTTGAGCTCTTACCGGTCTCTTGAGAGAGAGTCTTAGCTCTGCTGCTGGTATTGGCTGAGTGATGCATTGCTCCTAGCGCGTGAGTCTTCCCCTCTCTTCCCTTAGCGTTTCCTCCTCTCCTCTCTACTCTTCTCCAAACTGTCTGACGTGAACTCCTGGTGGTCTCTCTCCGGGAGGCAACAGAAATGAAGGGGTCTTCAACACCCAAAGATGAGGAGCACTTGTGCCCTCTGTCTCCAAATGCCCTCTTTAGCGCAACTTCACACACACATGCATATGGCAAACACCACTTTCCCCTTCCCAGTAACACGCTGTTTTAGTCCACAAATCGATGGGATGAGCAAAGGTCTTAAGGTACAGAAGAGAAGGAGGGATAGGCGGATGATCGCTGAAGGAAGGAAACGGGAGGAAAAGAGAGTTCTCGTTAGCCTCTCGGCAAGAGCAGAGAGAAGAATGCGAAGGGCTGCTACATCCTACATCTGCACATGACTGTAGCTCCAAACAGTCTCTGAGCTCGGAGAATTATACAGCATCACTGCGGAGCACGAGTGAGAGAGAAAGAGAGAGAGAGAGAGAGAGAGAGAGAGAGACTGAGAGGTGGGGGAGAGGAAGGGTGAGTGAACAAGAGTGCGGGGGAGCACAGAGGAGAAGAGCATGTGTGAGGGAGATGGAGAGAAAATGAGAGAGAGAGAGAGAGAGAGAGAGAGAGAGAGAGAGAGGAGGGGTTGATCCTGAAAAGGAAAGGGGGAAAGAAAAGGAAGACGTCCAAATCAACGGAATGTGACAAAGCATGTTCATCAAAGAGCGAGGACAAGACAGATCATGCATGTTCCGCCTTCTAGTTGAGATGAAAACGTGTCAAGTCTAGTTACTCAAAGTACAGTCCGTATCCATCTTTTAAGGGGCACAGACAGACACATTTTCACATTTTTGTATGCACAGATGTCTCCCTTTGGAGAGTAGGGCTTTCAGCATCAAAGACACTGACAAGCTGACACAACAGACTGCACTAAAAAGCACCAGCGTGCGGCTAAAAATACATAACCCTGTACCGCCACACTTTCACACAAACAACACAGGAAATATGAATATTAGATTGGGGATCCGGCTGTAGCACAGGGTCTAGAGCACCGGAACATGATCCTATACTGAGCCTAAGTGCTGTAATACACAACCTGGAGAGACAGGCTTTCTGCATGCCACACAAACACCTTTGACAGAACACACACTCGTAAGTATCGCTAAGCAAAGCCAAAGCCCTGGCTTTGTGATGTTATTTTTGTATTTGCATTGGTTAACAGCACAAACTACAGCACGTAATGTATAAATAATGAAAAGTGCTGTCTGGATAATCTGTAAGTTAACATGATGGTAGTAAGATGCCATATAGCATAGAAAGACTCAAAAACAAAAAACAAATAAAAATAGACAGTAAAGGTTAACATGAAATGGCATTCGCACACCACTTACTTTCACAATGTGCCTTATTTTATAGGGATGGTTCACCCAAAAATGAAAATTCTCTCATCATTTACTCACCCTCAGGCCATCCCAGATGTGCATTATTTATTTTGCAAATAATAACTTTTTTTGCTATCATTTTCATGAACCTTATTCCATCGTGTTTGCATAATGGCATAAAATTACTCCATAAATGATTGGGATTTATTTGTATTTTTTTTAACTATCTACGACAGTAGAATAAAACAATGGGGCAAACTTACTAAACAGTTAAACCACTTTCATGCATGGTATTTCAGCATAAAAAAACCAGCAGGCACAATCAGCGCTAAAATAGCAATGCAAAGAAATAGTTATTCCTTTACACGCAAAAGCCTTCTTTTCTTGTAAATTCGGCTCATTGCAGATTGTGCTTCATCACAAAACTGTGCCTGGCACGATAAACATCCTATTAACGCCTGAGGTAAGCAGGCAATAAAATGAATTTGATTCAAAAGAGAAGTTTGTTTACATTTTCTATCAATCATGGCAGTAGAAATTCATGAACTGATGGAAAAGAGTGTAATAATCTGGTCATGGTGTAGTCAAGCATACATCGGGCATGTTAAAGAGATGATTCAGTTGTCTGGATCGCAGTAGTCAGTGATGATATAATGTTCATACAAAGTGTGTTAGATCCTCTTACTATACAGCGCTCAGAATCGTCCCAAAAAATTTAAATAGCGCTGTATCATTTGAGTTCAGCACATATTTTGAGGCTGTGTCTGATCTGCATAATTACTTTAGTTAATCGGGCACTCAACCAGACAGACAGCGAGAGCAAAAACAAAACCAGCACTTTTACTGGGTGTTATTCACTCTTAGTGAATTCTCCCTTATCTCTAAATAGCAATCTGTTAATTGGTTAACATTATTTCCGCCCAAGGTGACAACAGCCAAAAAGAGATTCATCTCAGAGGATAAAGTTATTCCCTTTTGCAAAAAGATTTTTATCCCTTTGGAATAATGTGCACTGAACTATGCATTAAGTAAGTCAACAAGGTCCATTTTGACACAAAGCTTGAATTTTGAACAACAGATAAGAGTATATATGGACATAAGATAACAGATAAAAGTGGATATTGGGATGCCTTTAGTGGATTTTGACATTGAAAGAGGAGCTGGGCCATGATGATTCCTGCTCTGACCAACAGAGGGCGGCGTAACAGATTAGCAAAGCTTACTGCCTGATGTCACCCAGCCCTGCTAGAGCACATCCCAGATCCAATCTCGCCTGCATCCTGTCCCCAAATTACCCACACACACATTCTCACACGCAAGTGGTTATATTTGCAACACCTCTATATTTAGAGCTGTTTGACCCTTACAGATTGAACAAAGAGCCAATCTACTCAAATGATTCTCTCCCGCCCTCCTTGGGCTCACAGTACCATTGGGAGGGACAGGACCTCGCCTGTACATAGAGTGTAATAAGCAATCTGGCCACACACAAACACCCACCCACCCATACAGACTGTGAGAGCTCTAACGAAGAGAGCAGTTTTGGAAGGCCACAGCTGAATGTCTGCTCTATTCATCTATGCTCCCCAAAGCAGAATCCCTTCACATTGTGTTAGTAATTATGAAGGACTTATCAAACAGTTTTATCAGTGTCACTTCTTCATTAATATTATTACAATCAATGTTAAGTGTTATGAAGGATGGATCCAGTGAAAAATTAACAATGGAAATGCCTTTACACTGGCCAGAGTATAAATTGATTCAATGCCAATCTGTCAAACTGCCAAAAGAAAGCATCAAAAATGAAGATTTGCAGTATGCAATAACTTCTCCTGACCTCAGTAGAATAGAACCTGTCTTCCCTGAGCTGTGATGAGACTGGTGTGCAGAGAAGCAGATATGAATGGTGTTTGTGTCCAGTCTGGGGCTGTATGTAATCAATGCAGACAGAGCCTTCCCAGCTAGCATTAAAGAAACCTAAAGGCTTCCGACCCGCTGAGCTGACAAAGAGCACAGCACTTACACCTCTCAGCTTAAATATACTGTGAGCATTCTACACTCAAACACACACACACACTCTCTCGGCCTGACGGCTCAATCGACCGCCCCATCCATCATTTATAACAGATGTGGATGCACACACTTACCCGCATGCATGTACACACACCTGCTTACAGCACACTTAACTTGTTAACTAAAGTGCTTTGAGAAGCATTACAGACTTGTGATTACATACGTAACACAACTTGTAATCAGCAGTCAGTGGGGCTGAAATGATTAGTCAACGTTAACAACAACATCGACAATATAAAATTGTCGACAAAATTTCCGTTGCCGAATAGTCGTTGGATCTCATTTAACGTAACATGAGATCATATGAAACTAATGATGGTGCATGAGAGCAGCACAGTAGCATGCACCTTGTGCCTGACTGAGGAGAGAAAGAAAACACAGCTCACTGTCCAGGTGCACTCTAAACTTTCCAAATTGCTTCAGGTGATGTTGATTGCAAAGTATGAGGGAATTATACAAAAATAAAACATAAGTAAATACAGAAGCACTCTCCTTGTGGAATAAGCAGAGCCAGAGCTTTTTAAAGTTCTGTAAAGGAATTAATGGAAAGGAGCAGGCAAGAACCGGCTTGAAAATATAAATAATATTTTAATAAGGAACTTAAACAAAAAGACAAACACACAATGGTGTCGGACAGCTGCCCGTAAATCTCTCTCTCTCCCGCACTGCAGCCTCCAGTCGGCCTTTATCCCTCTCTGAGGCTTGATTAGCATGATTAGGGGCCGGGTGTGCAGCATCACGACCCGTTCTCGCTCTCCACCCTGTCACAAGTTCAAATAATAAGGAAGCTGAAACTGGCATTTCTCTGTGCAATCAATGCCTCTTCGAGGAGTTGAGAGATTGAAACTGCACACTGCTGATGCACACGGGTCTGTCACGGGGACGCTCACGAGCATGCTTGCTGCAGCTAGATTATAACATGATGGCTCGTGACTTTTTGAATCATAATACAAAGTATGTTTCACTGTGCGTGACACATATTGTGTGAGAGAGTTTGTTTCTTTGAGAGTTAAAGATGGATTGAAGTTAACAAAAAGGTTAGCGAGGGTAGTCTTCGCCCCATTATACACTGCAACAAAATACGTTTTTGATTTGTTTTCGCTTGTTTTCCAATATAAATATCTAAATATCAAAAACTTTAAACAATGTACATTTACTTTAGCAGCTATACTGCAGAAGAAATGTTTTCTAAGAATGTTGTACATAATATTAAATATACAAATATTTTTAAATATCCACAAATCCTTAAAAAAAGACAAAAGATGCATTCACCTGAGATTCAGCATATAAGCTATTTAGACCTGCTTTTAGAGAATAGATCTTTAATATAATTATATTTTGTCTTTACTGCACTCACAGGAGTATAAACAGGTGAAAAAATACACTTATATTTAAGATACAAGTCTAAATATCTTATATGTTGCTTCTTTGGTAAATGTCTCTTTTTTTAATGATTTAAATGGAAAACAATACAAAAACACTTGATGACAATAGGATTTTTTACTGAATTAATAAAATGTTTTTTTTTTTTTCCCTTTAATTCAGTGAATGTCATTTTGAGGTATTAGAGGTATGATGATTTTGTCCTCGTTATTGTTAGCAAGCATGTTTAATACGGCCTTTTAAGTCAGGGTACAAGCTGAATAGTTGGTTAAGAGCTGAAGATTAGTCATTGCAATAATCCCCCGAATAGTCGAATAATCATTCTAATAATCATTAAATTTGTCTATTATCAAAATAATCATTAGTTGCAGTCCTAGCTCTCAGTATAGTCAGTGGCCTCCAGTGTCAAATTCAGTTGGGCCAGTGCCCCCAAAGAGCCCCTTTTAATGGGCTTTAGTGTGCTGGTTAATCTTTGGAAAGAAAACATTGGTGGTATTATTATATTTGACATAGCTTATCAACATGTGGTGAGATGGTGTGGTTCCTCAGGGTTAGTAGCCAGAAGGTTGCTGGATCCCTCCCAACAAGAAGAGATCATCACCATGAACTACCACCATTGTTGCCTTGACCAAGGTACTTCATCCCAGGTTGCTCCAGGGGGACTGTCCCTATAATAAGTCATGACATGGGGCATTCTGTGCTGACTGCATGAAAGTCATGGAAACAATACCAACAGACCTGGTCTTATGACACCAAAAAAAGAACAAAAAGAAAATGTTTTAGCACGCAATTCAATAAAGGAACACAAATGCAGTTATAAAACCTGTGTTGAATGCAATTTGCACACTAACTGCATTAGTTCCAAATCTAGCATGACGGTTGCTAGGTTGCTAGGTTGCGAAGGATGCAGCAGACAACCGTGATCTGGCATACTTTAATGGGACTGTCTGTACAGTATTACTCTACCACTGTGATCTAGGCACCTAAATGATCTCATTAAAATACCAACTACACCACACATCTGATCATATTTTTCACTTACACTTATTTTCCATGCAATGAACATTTACGATAACTGAGGCTTTTATTCTCTTAAGCATCTCTCTTTATGTTCCATGGAAGAAAGAAATTCAAATGTGGTTGCTATGGCATGAGGATGAGTAAATGGTGAACAAAATTAAATTTTTGGACATACTATACCTTTAATAAAACATCTTTTGTTTTATTGTGCTCTTATATTACCTAATTAAATGCACTAATTACTTTTGTGAATAAGATACAATCTATAATGACTATAATTTAAGGAGGCATGTTTTGTGTAATGAAAACATGACAATGACTTGAAGGTAATAAGGCCCAACACTATTTCAGCGCACTTAACACCTGGTTAAAATGGATTGGAGGTGGTAAATGAAAAAGTTAATGACAGTTTTTTTTTTTTTTTTGCAATAAATACTTTTTTAAAAAGTGGCACAACTGTTTAGTGATTTGCCCCTCTATGTACATTATAAGTCCATGTGCAGATATGAGGACACATTATTTAGTTTAATAGAGGACTGCAAGTGACTAGTAACAATAGCTGCACAGGAAGAACAGGACAAGGTCAGACATAGAAGGGTGGACTGGATCTCAAAAGTTTGCTATTTCCTATAACACTACGTTTACATCAACCATTTCTTTCCAAGCCACTGTCTCACTGCTCTTTTGTCTATCCATTCATCTCCCTCTCTCTCTTTCCTCTAGTCCAGGGTTAGAGGAAGTGAATTTGAATGAGCTACAGGAGGTACGGGATGGGCAGTGAAGGGACCTGTGGGTTGTGCTAAGTCATTTGTCATCCAGTGAAAGCTTAAGAAAAGACTAGTTAACCTTTCCTGGGAAGCCCCAGGGGAGCCTAGCACCAATGGAAAAAAATAAGGAAAAGTCAACCAAGAAAAATATCCTTGGGAAAATAGATGGCCAATGCTTCAAGACCCATGTACCTTGCAAAATGCTGCGCTAGGCACTTTTGACATCTGGGTCGCCTCTGCTCATAAGCAAGGACAGAAAGATGGATTGAAGCTGTTGCCCTAAATGTTGATGTGTATATATTACAGAAATCTGCTTAGTGACTATTATTGCAACAAGCCTTATGTATACTGCCATTACTAGTTAACCTTTAGTTTAGAATACCAACAAATATACTTGCCTGCACTACAGAGTTATTTATACTTGAGTTACCACACAAGCTTTGCATTAAGAAAAACAAAGCAGGCAAATACCTTTCATTGCAGGTGTATAATTGGTTATATAGTCCTTACATTAGTCTTACCACTATCACAGGGGTCCTCACAGAGAAGCCAGTCATTATTGGACAAATCTCTATGCAGCAGTTAGCAGTAATCATCACTCACCAAATTTGCTCAAATCACTCAAAGCAGCATACCCATGGCAACAGTGAAAGGCAGCCAATAATGTACACAGCAGCAGTGAGCTAGTCCTCAACAATTATGAGCATGACAAAGCCACTGAGTCAAAACAATATGTACATATGGCACAGGCCATTTCAAATTTTAAGCCATTGTGTTAGTGACACAAATACACAGTCTCTCATAATCACAGTTTTCAAATTCTATTTACGCAATCTGGCAGACAAAAGTTTGGAATAATGTACATATTTTGATCTTATGAAAAGAAATTAGTAGAGACTAGAGACTCTGGTGTACTTATCCTCTTGTTTAGTTGTATCTGGGCCTTCCACATCTTTTTATGTCCTTGTTAGAGCCAGTTGTTCTTTGTCTTTACACCTTTGCATAAAATATTTAGTTTTTTTTCACTAATCACTAATGTCCTTTCTATACTTTGTGATCAGTTGAATGCCACTTTGGTGAATTAATGTACCAATTTCAACAGCAAAACAGTGAAACAAACCAAACTTTTGGCCGCCAGTGTAGGTTTACAGCTCTATTTGCTTCCACATTACCAAGCACATCTACCTCCATGGCAAATTATTAATTGAAAAAAATAACTCAATCCGAATTAAATGAATTAATTTGGATATAGTCCATGAAAACTGAAAGTCTTTTGCATGTGCATTTGCTGCCACCAAATTCTAGGCTTTGGTCACTTGGGAACTTAAAACACTGCATTCCTCAAAGATTTAAAAGTACATAATTTATCGACACAAAATGAGAGACAAGTAGGAGAGGTTCTTGAATCAATGCCATAGCTAATTATTTTTAGAATATGTTCAAGATAAGAATTACATCAAGAGTTAATGATAAAAAAAACAAAAAAATATTGGCACAAGGACATGACAATGACTAGCATATGATACTTCACATTCATGCAGAACAACAAATAAACAGTGTTTTTACGTCTTTTGACAATTTCTGATTAAGTTGTAAAATATATTTGATTTAATTTTAGGTAGGGGGGGGATTTGACAAATCATAAATAGGTTCTGCAATTGCCTTTGGCCTTGCAAATAAAGACAGAGATTAATGGATGGCCTTCCATGACATTAGAGGAGGCAGAATTATGAGTCAGTAATTGTGGATTCTTCTGCACAAATGGGGAATGGAGAATGGGGGGGTGACACCAGAGGGACAGACCAACTGGATAGAGCTTCTACCCATAACAAGGAGAAAGAAAAAAAGGAACATGGGAAATAAACTTTTCCATGCAACTTGCTTTGGCTGCTACTTTCAGCTATTCACCCCTTTGTATCCATATCTTCCCTCTTTGTCTGCAGGTCATACCGCTTTTCTTTACACTTTCCATTATCTTCAGGGAGATTGGGGTGAGGGTTGTGCAAGAAAGATAGACACAGTTTTGCTGATAGAGACTGAACCAAGCAAGCTAAGTAACAAGACAGACAAAAGGTGGGAGAGAAGATTTGTGTGTGTGTGTGTGTGTGTGTGTGTGTGTGTGTGTGTGTGTGTGTGTGTGTGTGTGTACTGGAGTGTGAAAGCCAGGAAGAGGTATGATCTAGAAAGAGGAAAATGGGACATAATGTGTGCGGTCTCTGAGGACTATGAGGTCATAGAGGACTCTGGTCTCACTTGAGTTGCTGAAGTTTAAATGAGTGGTCATCACAGAGTCTGCCTCCTTCAATAAACACATTGTGCCAGTATTATTGTACAGTACCTGATGGAATACAATAGTACCTTGGCACTTAATAATGGCTATATTCTTGTATCATGATAAGTAAATGGTAATTCAAGGTTCATTTCTTTAGGCAAAAGCCACAGATATTCATCACAGACATATATATATATATATATATATATATATATATATATATATATATATATATATATATATATATATAGTAAAACAATGTGAGAGGAAATAGAGGAGGACAACTGGCATATACAGTACGAGGAAGACACACACACACCTTCATTCATCTGTTTTGGGTGAAAGTCTTTTCTGAAAGAAAGATAAGGACACACCTCCTCTATCGCTCTTTCATTAACCCGTATCCCTCATCTCCTTAACAGGGATCTTAAGTAAAACAAAAAATACACACAGACATAAGCAAACAGCATTTCAGCAGCCTGTCACGCACAAGGCCTTTCAGTGGGTGATTAATCACCTCATGCTAATGAGTTATTTACTAATTAGTATCTGACATGAGAGGAGATGAGGAGAACACGACTGCCACGGTGACATGGGTGGCTGAGGCACTAAGTGTCGACTCAACACAACTGTTTACCTGTGATTAAGAGAGGAACATGTGTGTTTAAATATCCTTAAGAAATCCTTAATCCCACAACTTGTCCACACTGCTACATAACATACTTACACATTAGCCAAACAGGAAGTTCTATTGCCATCCACATCTACTGCAACCCTAACCCAAAACGAAGCTTGTACCTAAACAAAGATGCTCCCCATGGAGCTTTCATCAGGGAAAGTCAGCCACATGCTAATATCTCAATCTGTCAGGCCCTTGAGACATTAGAGGATACCCTACCCATTTTAGAAACACAGCCGTCAATCAAATCTGGCCCCGCCCTGAGGCAAGAGAGAGATCAGTCACAGGCATTCAGCTACCTGACAGAGGAGCTCCCTCTCTTTTAATCAAAGCGTTTAAGCAGAGAATGCCTCTCATTCTTATGTCCCCATTGGGCTAAATCACATAGGTGCAAGGCAACAGGTCTGCAACAGGTCTGAATCAATCTCCTGCCTTCTATCTTTCCCACACACTCTGCACAAAAGGGGCTGAAGCCACTGAGTGTGCTCTGACAAAAGGGGCTGAATTCATCTGAGAAGCCTCTCAGCTACCGCCTTTTGATCCAGCATTCCTATAGAGGGGTTTGCAGACATCGCAGGCCTTCATATAATGCTTAATTTTGCCATTAGATGAAGAGATTGACCACTGAATGTGGGTGTTTTTATTTAGTGGTGTGAAAATAAGGCCAACAAATTTGAAGCATTTTTGAAGCAGTTAATCTGAATGAACTGGTTGACTTAGTGAATGATGAGGGGTTGGATTTTAATTATGACTGAAAAAAGAAATGTGGATTTGAACAGTAAAGGTCTCCAAAACATTAAATTATATTTAAGCTTTAGCAGATAGTGTACTGTCTTACCATAGAAACTTGTAAGAAAGTGCACAACTCATGTAAGTAGCAATAACTAGGACATATTGCAAAAAAAAATCTGTCATATGTTAAGCTAATGTTTCTAAAATCAAGGATAATTCAAGCAAATCCTACAATCATTGAAATTATTGTACACGAAAGTCATATTGTTGGCTGTTATAGACAGCAAAAGTAGATGCTTTCTTAGCAAAGCAACATAGGAAGGGCAAGATTCATGCAAGTACTGTATCAATGCAGATTCAAAATGGCTTTTGTGTCATGATGCTGACATGGAGAGAAACAGAATCGATATGCACTTTACAGAAACAGATGCTCATATATCCTTTTCAACCAAATATGTCCTAACTCTATTTATATGCTTTGCATTCTTACGAACATGATGTATGTGTGAAAATATCTCACTCTGTGGGGCATTCAGGGGAATTTAGAACCTGCACATGAAAGGGTTAAAGTATATATAGCTATGTCATATGCTAAGCTAATTAGGGCTGCAATAACAAATCAATAAAATCGATAATTATCGATAATGGAAATCATCAACATAGAATTTAATTATCGATAAGTTGGATATGTGCGGCAAGCCCAGGGAAGCTCCATTAGTTATGTCCCTTTACAGCTGACTGAAAATGTGATGCATGATGAAACTCATTTGAAAAACAATCAAAACAAGTTGAATCGGGGGAAAAAACATGACCCAAGTTGTCCCGTTCATGAGAGCACTTTATAAACACTTCAAAGAAGATAGTAATAAGCAAACACTTTAATGTGTGTTGTAGCTGCATCAGGTGTGTTGACAGAGGGCGTGTGCAGTTTGATGCACTTCAGAGTTGTTTCTCTTCAGTGCATAACATATTTTATAGCTATTTCCTATGTTTGACAATGTATACATGGTATGAATTCAAAATTAGGCTCATATTTCCACATATTTCGCAAAACTATTTGTTTTTATCACATGCTAGTGTTGAGTTATCTGGGATTTTTACTGGATTTCTGCCTTTAACTCGAAAAAGAGCTAAATGCAGGGAACAACACACCACAGGGGATGCAGGGAACAACTCCGAACGACTTTTAATTTCTTTCTTTTTCCAATATTTATTGAACATTTTGAGAATTTTATTTTCTAGGATTCATTCATTTTTCAACATAATCATACTTTTGTTAATCAGATAGACATGCTGTTTGTTTGTCAATCAGGAAGACAAATAGTTCAATTGGGTTTCATAGGTTTGACAACTAGGTTGATTTGAATCTTAAAGAAAGCAAACTGTACAATCATTTATAAATACATTATGTTTAAAAACTAATTGTCAAACCAATTGAACTATTTGTCTACCTGACAGACAAACAAACAGCATGTCAGTCTGATGAAAAAAAGTCTGATTATGTTGATGAACGAATGAAATCAGGACACTAAAATTCTGAAAATGTATTGGAAAAATAAAGACATTGAAATTCGTTTGGAGTTGTTCCCTGCATTCCCTGTGGTTCATTGAAGCTCTTTTTCGAGTTAAAGGCAGAAGTTGAAGTAAAAATCCCAGATAACTGGACAGTTGATAACCAAGAGTAGCAGCAAGGACAAGAAGATTAAAGGCTTCATATATTCCAAGAATAAAGAGCTGTTGATGCAGAGACAAGTACATATTATTCATAGCAAGATGGATGTGGAGGCATTAGCCAAAAAAATTTTAAAACGAGAGGACCTCCATAAAAAGCAACTTTACCAAGCAAGGCACCATTCTTAGTAGAGAGACGTACAGCTTAATAGAATCAGAACTCAGAGAGGTGTTCAAAAAGTTATATTCCGATGTGAGGAAAGTCATTCAAGCCAACAATGATTACAAGGCTGGATTATTGGCTGAGATTGAAGCCAAACAAGAAGAAGATTACAAGGCATTATTGACTAAGCATGCCTAGTCAATAATGTGAATGAATGAAATGTCTAGGATGTCATGAGAAAGAATACCGGTGTAGAGAAAACTACTTTTGTAGTAAAAAATAGTGCAGAAAGGGAGTCTCCTCAGACCATCATTGCTTCCTTTGTCCAATAAGTGAATATAAAGATGGAAATGAGAAGCTAGCTGTCAGAGAATGTAAAAAGAAAGACAGATTAATGGATGAGCAAGTAGAATTACTGGCTGAACTTTCCCCAGAGATTGCAGAAAGTTGCAAGCAGGCATTTACCAATAAATCTAGGATGGAGCACTGCTCTGGAAAAGACTAGACATGGCTTTTAGAGAAAAGTGGACTGCGAGAGCTTCCTGTGATTATGATGCTGATGGAGGTAACTACCAATGCAGGTCAGAAGATTGGCACTCTGGTGGACCTAGCATCAGATACCAATTACATCACTCATGAGGCTGCTGATCAGCTTAAGCTGAGGGGTGACACAATCACTCTAGCTGTGCATGACCATTAAAGTGAATACAAAAAGGTTTCTCCTCAGGTTTAGAGTCAAGACTCCAAAAGGTACAAAAAGTGCTCACCAACTTGTCTGTTATAGCTTAGAGTAAATTGCCAAAGTGCATAGAGGTGTGAGTCCAAAGTAGCTAAAGCAATTCTTCCTAGAGGTTGAACTTGAACTAAAGAGACCTGAGAAGATTGCGCTTCTTATCAGTCATCGGGAAGGGAGCCTCACCCCACAAAGTGTGAGAATTGTGGGAGAACATGTTTTGTGGGTAAGTACATTTGGAAAAACAGTGGGTGGAGCACACCCAGATCTGTTTGAGGGAGCAGAAATTATGGCATATGAGTCCAAGACACACTGTGCCCATTCTATGAGAACAGCTGCAGTTGAGTACGAGAAAATCCTTGGAAATTCTGAAACTACAGCAGTTACTAAGATGGTTCGATTGAGCAGAGAGGCCTTTGCTGAGATCTTCACTTGTGAGTAATAGAGAGTTCCTGGAATGGTGGAGATGGGACAGCATCAGGTCAGCCTGTGAACCAAAATGTGGATGATATCATTGTGGAAATTGACAACCATGAGGGAAGGAAATGACCCTGGCAGAGGAGAAAGAACTTGAAATCATAAGTGAGGGTCTTACCTATGTCAAAGAGGACACTCAAAGTAAGTTCCTGCACTGGGGCTCCATGGATTCAAGATCCAGCATCCCTTCCCTATAACAGAAGTGGAGTGGAAACCACTTTTCTGAGAACTGAAAGACAGCTAAAAAAGGAACCAGAGTGGGAAGCAGTTTATGTAACTTAAGATCACAACATGGTGGAGAGGAAAGCAGCAGTGAAGCATACTAAGGAAGTACTTAGTAACTGGAGATTACCAGTTTGGTACTTGAGTCATTTGGTGGCACCTAACCCCCACTCAGCTACTACTTCAGTGCATCTTATATGGAATAGCAGCCAGAAGTTCAAGGGATTGCACATGAATGATCTTTTATAAAAAGGACCAGATGTACTGAACCCTATCAGAGTTGTTCTGCTCAAAGTCAGAAGAGGAGTGTTTGCAGCTTTGGGAAATATCAAGATGTATAATACAGTGTGGCTGGAGGAACGTGAATTACACCTCCACAGATTTCTCTGGAGAGATACTCAGGATGAGGATATGCCATCACTACAGTCAACATCAGTGACCATCCCGCTGGATTCATTGCACAGTTAGCCATGTGAGAGACAGCAAGTCTGACAAAATTTGCACATTTGGAAGAGTAATGTAGAGCACTAGAAAAAATACCTGTGTGGATGATATCCTTACATCCCACAAGATAGCCATAACCAAGATAGATTTAACAATATATCTGAATGACTTGAAGAGATCCTGAAAGCTGGTGGATTTTCATTAAAGCTGTGGGAATGATCAAGACAAAGTGGGGAGGAGTAGGTGCACATACTCTTGGGACAGGAAAACTGTTCAGGGAAAAAAAAAAAAGAGCATGAATATTTCCAAACCAGATGAGAGAAGATGACAACATAACTCTAGGTATAAGGTACTTTGTGGAAGATGACCAGCTAAAAATAATGACCTCCATTAACTTCTCAAAGAAAAAGAAGATGATGAGGGTGCACCAAGACCTCCTCACGGGAGGAAGTGAGACAAAAGACGCCTAATCATTTAACCAGAAGGAATCTACTCAGTCAAATTGCTGGACTCTATAATCGATCAGTCTTGTTACACATTACAAACAAAATTGAGCTATACATATTAGGAAGGCATTCAAAGAGGTGGGATATGGGAGCTTGACCTGAGTTACATGGGATAAGCCGCTCTCTGAAAGTCTCAGGGAGGAAGCCATCAAGTTGTTTGAGGAATATGTGCAACTCGGTCAGATAACATTTCATAGATGTCTTACACCACTGGTTGGAAGGGAAACCCATGGGGAATTACATTTTCAGATGGTAGTGATAAAACCTACAGAGCTGTGATGTACCTTAGGTGGAACACAGAAAATGGATAGATGTCAGATTAGTAGAATCTAAAGCCAAATTGACACCCTGAAAACAAAAAGGAGAAGCAATAAAGGTTGAAATCTGTGGTGCATTCTTAGCAGTTTTACACAAAGTATTTTGAAATGCATTGATGGATGGAGGTTGTCCGATGGTTCCACTTAGTAGACAGACAGACAGTGTTGGGGGCCATCCAGCATTATAGTTATGGATATCAACAATTTTACAAACTGAATCGGGGAGATCCAGAGGCTTGGCCAGTTGATGATTGGTGGTGGATCCCAGGGGACCTCAATATCACAGACATTATCACAAGAGGAGCCATTCCTGAAAATGTGAATGAAGATTCTGCATGGCAAAAAGGACCGCAATTTCTTAGATGGCCAGAAGAAGAGTGGCCAAAGAAATCAGATAGTGAAGTGGCTGCTGATACTAGAGAAAAAGTCAGCAAGTTCCAGAGGAAGGCCTTCTCAGCAGTGCTAATGAGAGCTCAGGGAAAGAAAGATCTAAGAAACACTGTGATTAAGAGCCCGAAGGAAATGGACACTTTTGGGAAAAGCTGACTTAACTAGCATTGTTCCTGACCCAGGTGCCCATCGGGATGTGGGAGAGACAAAGGTCGGAAAGATTTCACCAGTGAGAATACCTGCTGACCTATTAAGCAAGAAATTGGTGGATATGGATAAGTTTAGCAGCCTGACCAGTCATTGGCTGAGTGTGGAAAGCTTCAAGAAGGTGGCTGGAGATGAAGGGCAACAGATCAAAGATGGCAAAGTGGGAGGCAGTCTTAAAATTTGAACCAAACAAGCTGTGTTGACAATAAATGAGCAAGAAAATGCTCTGAAAGGACTCTTCCTTGCAGCCCAGGTGGACGTGACCTTTCCTGACACTACATTTTGTAGGCTTGGTGTGTACAGAGATGAAGATAATGGGCTTTTTGTTTGTGGTGGCAGAATTCAGATCTTTAATGAGGAGAAAAACAGTTTTACCATACAACGAATGGGTGTCTACACTGTTGGCCCAAGAAGCCTTAAATGTAAATCATGACGAAGTAGTAGGAACCCTTCTAAGAATGAGTAAGAAAGCCCGGGTAATAAAAGGTTGGAGACTTCCCAAGAAAATAGTAGACAGCTGCATAATATGTAGGAATGCAAGAGCAAAACAGTGCCAGCAAAGACTAGCAAGACTAGCTGCACCATTTGAGTTTACAACTGCAGACCAGTTTGGCACTTACAGTTTGGCACTTACAAAGTGAAAGACGAAGTAAAGAAGAGAGTTGAGCTCAAAGTCTGGGGAATTGTCTACTGTTGTATGGCTTCAAGAGCTATACACACTGATGTAGTAAGCGACCAGTCAGCAGAAGGTTTTCTGCCAGCCTATCAGAGATTCACAGCCTTGAGGGGACACCCAAGAAAGTTATGGTCTGATCCAGGCTCAAACTTCATCAGAGCAGGTTTCAGCAAAAACCTGCTTTAAGAGAGCTCTATAGATTTCTGGTTGGATTGGAAAAATCTGAACTAGAGGAAGAAGCTGCACAGAGTGGATTTGGAAAATGTACCCTGCAGACTCTCCTCACCGGAATGGAGCAGTAGAAGCCGCTGTCCGTATAGTAAAATGTGCTCTTCACAACCTGGGAGGCAACATTGTTTTTTACATGGGGGGGAATTCCAAACCTTCCTCTACATGGCTGCTAACTTGGTGAATGAGATGCCTATAGACACAAACCACAGAGCCAGGAGGATTGTGTAGAATATATTACTCCCAACTCCCTTTTGTTGTGTAGGTCAGGACCAAAAGGAGATCCAGGTGACTTCGAGTTCAAAGGGTATCCCAACAAAACATTGAGAGTCATCCAAGGAGAGGTAAATATGTTTTGGAAGAGGTGGTGTCAGTTGGCAGTCCAAATTTATTTGTGAGAAGAAAGTGGCACACAAAAGTAGCACAATGATGCTGTAATGGACATGGTCTGGTTGGTTGACCAGAATGCTTTGAGAGGTCAATATAAATTGGCCAGAGTAATCAAAGCCATTGCTGATCACAAAGGTACTTTCAGAAATGTAAATGTCAGAATCTTTACAATCTACCCAGTTCCAGTTGTCAAACAAAGCCAAGCAGGAGCCACAATAAAGGGTAGTAAAACTACCAAGAAATTAAGCAACAGAATCCCAGCCACAGTTCTTCAGAGAGGTGTAAGGTGTCTAGTTATCTTGATTCCAGCAGAAGAACAGAAAAGAGAATAGTTTCAAATACAAAAAGAAGTGTGACCTCCTCGTGTTCATTAACCAGGAGCTCAATGTCTTTGAATGTCTTTGGTTAAAATGCTGGTAGAGTAACTACAAGGAAGTCTTTATGGAATTAATGTGCAAGGTTAATAAAGCGGAAGGAGCTGACTGACATAAAAAACAGAGAGTGACAAAAAAGCAGAGAGTGATAAAAAAAAAAAAAGAAAGTGTGGAGAGAAAAGGAGGCAGATAGTCGATTGCGAGACAAGTTCCCGAGGCAAATACACAGGCAAAAGAGAGTGCAGTGAATGAGAAAGTGCGACCTGGTCAGGGACGCTGATAATATGCAAATTCACTTTCTGTTTGGACTGATGTTTTAATGTTACTTTAAACTAGAGGCATTTATAATATGTATATTGCATTTTTTTTAATTCATTGGTATTTAATTAGATAAAAGAATGGGTGTATACAAATATGACGCACTGCTGACTAAATAAAGAAACATATTTTATACACAATTTTTCATCATTCAATCAGTTGCTATATCTGGTATTATTTAAACATATGTATCATATTTGTATACACCAATACATTTATCTAATCAAATACCAATGATTTAAATAAATTCAATACACATCCTATATTCTTCTCAAATGACTCTCTAGTTTAAAGTAACATTAAATCATCAGTCCAAACAGAAAGGTAATTTGCATACCATCAGCATCCCTGAGGATGACCGTAAGTTGATGTGCTTCCCTTTTCACACTGTGTTCCACTTTTTACAGTCTTCAAACTTTCCAGTTTGAGCTGGCTTCTTACACAGAAGATTAACTGCGCTTTGAGACAAACTATGATGTTAATCCACTGACCTGGTCGCACTTTCTCATTCACTGCACTCTCTTTTGTCTGTGTGTGTTTGCCTCGTGAACTTGACTAGCAATCAAGGACCTGTCCCCTTTTCTCTCCGTTCTAGGTTATTTTCCGTCACTCTCGCCTTTTTCCGTCAGTCGGCTCCTTCCGTTGTATTAACCTTGCGCATTAATTCCACAAAGACTTACAGTATTTGTAGTTACTCTTACCAGCATTTTAATCAAAGACATTCTAATTCATGTTTGAGGTGGTGGAGCAGTGGTGGCATAGTGTCTAAAGCACAGGGCTGTTAATCAGAAGGTCATTGGTTCGAACCCCACGGCCACCACCATTGTGCCCTTGAGCAAGACACTTAACTCCAGGTTGTTCCGGGGGGATTGTCCCTGTAATAATTGCACTATAAGTTGCTTTGGATAAAAGCATCTGCCAAATGCATAAATGTAAATGTTTGAAATTTAAACTTCACAATATATTTACACAATAATTGCAAATACACAAAAGTAATGTTATTGGTTAGAAAAAAAGAAGTAGCAAAAATACAAGAAATTAGTAACAGAGAAAAAGAAAGAACGGGATTTGATGTAGGTCTGTTTGTAATCCTCCATGCGAGCTTGATGATATTTGGGAGAAAATATTTAAACATGTGAGCTAACTGCTAGGCCACATCATATACGCTTGAGTGTGTGTCCAAGTCCATATTTGTGTGTCTCTGTGTGTGCGTCAGTGTCGGACACTGACAGCCTTAGGTGTGTCAGGTGAATAATTTTGGCCGTGTCTATGAGTCAGACATCAAAAGGTCCTGTGGAGCCCAAGGCCCACAGGTGTTTGTCTCTGCCAATCACAGAGACCTCTTTGGGCCTGAGGCATGGCGAAATAACAGCTGAACCTTGTGGAAAGATGCCACTTCAACTCTCCAGGGCCTGTAGATCCATTCCTGGGCACCTGGGATATGTCAACCCCTGCTCTCCTCCAGACCACAGACCTAGACATGCCGCAAGACACATATCGCTACAGATGTTTGTGTATGTATTCTACTAATAGTTAGTGTATTAGAGAGCTGTTGAAAATGTGTCTGCCTTCTAAAGGCTGATGAGATTAGATCATTTGGAGTGCTGGAGTGCAGGGGCCCACTGGAGATCAGGTTACCACTGATACAATAACCTTGCAAATCCGATGTGCACTGATCTCTCACTGTAGTTGTGTAAACACTGTTAACAGGTCTGCAGAAGGGTAGAGGACATGAGAAAAGGCCCTTTCACATGATTCTTGACAACATACTCCAATATGTTATGCACTGGTCAAGTGTTGTAATACGATGCACAAAGTTTAAACAATTTAAACTTTGACCCATGATTCAATGATTACTGGCAGTGCTAGAGCAAAAAAAAGAAGGAAGAGAGACTGACTCTGTATGTATCTAGATACATGGAGTCATATTAGACAAATTAAAAGGCATATCATGACATAATTTTATACATATAAGATATATTATGCAAATAAATAAATAGTACAATCACCATTCTGTGACACTATCTGCAACGCTTTTCACGTGGACCTCAAAGTAGTTTGTCAGTTTGCAGAGATAATAATGCATTCTATAGTCCTGCATTGACATGGATGTACAAACGCCTCTCAGCAGACATACACACTCACATTCCCTGTCTCGCCTCAAGCTGTGCATTAGTTTCCTCCACACATACATGCAAGACTTGCAAGAATAAAAATACTCAACCATTTTATATTACAACTCGTACTTCCATGCCACATTCATATGCACACACATACCTGACAACCACATTTTTTTTTTTACTATCAAAGTGTTGCCAAGAGCCTGCTCATTATGACTGTTCCCTTTCTGTGCAAAGACACCAGCTCTTTGCACAATACACGTTCATTCCCTATACTAGGCTTGGTTGCCTGATGTAGCATTTATCCCCACTCTGAGAGATGCTACAACAGAGCACTCAAAAGAAAAGCAACTTCAAAAGCTCCTTTTGGATCTATCCTGAATATGAGTTCAGTAAACCTGGAGAAAATAGACTGGAAATAGTGAAAGATGACTTGGAAATTATGAATAAAACATTCTCCAATAAGTCATGCACAGGTCAAACAATGTAATATTTAATTTAAAAATAAATAAATAATAATTAATAATAATAATCAATGTATTAACAATAATAATCACAAGTAAACTTGTGTAAAAGTAAGGACAAAGTAAAACTTCAAGCATGTCTTAACAGAACTATCCACAATCTGTTTAATAAAACAAAAAAACTAACAAAAACAAAACAAAAAACAAAACACATTGCAGTTCACTTCACAGAGAATGAAAGACTGCCTCTTATTAAAGCACATCATTAAAGGAGTGTACTTCCCTTCATCTGACAGACTGAAATAGCATAACTAATGCTACGTGGAGAGAAAAAATATAAATACCGGAAGTCAAACAAACATTCATGCACCTTTGCTGAAGTCATGTCAGATCCAATTACAAAAATGGCAGGTATACATGAAGTGCTAAAACACACACACAAACACAAAGTGAACACTATATAACAGGTCTGCTCTGATAACTGCCCTCTGCGGGTTTGTGTGTCATGGGTGCTGGAGTGCATCCTGTCTACACAAAGACAAGCCTATTACTGCCAGCATATTTACACCTACTGTATGTGGCTGCATATCAGCATATGGTAAATACAGAGGGATGAGTACTGTGTTGATCAGTCAGTGGTGGGGTGATAATGAAATCTGAAGTATAAGCAAATCCACTAATCAGAAATGTTAGCTATCAGCGGCTCTTTATCAGAACACATGCACACACAAACTCTGTATTCTCTACAACAGTGCTACTCAACACTATATATATATAGTATGTAATAAAAAACTAAAAAAAATAGACTGCGGCCCTCAAGGGTAATGGGATCCTGCTTTGAGGCCCCTGACCTTTCCGAAGATGAGTAGCCCTGTTCTAAATAAAAGCAAATAAAAACAAAATCTGGCTAATTGTTTTTATTGTTAATTGTGCTTCAATTTGTAACAATAATATTAACATAATATTAATTATGTTAATAATATAATAACATTTTTACTAATTATAATAACAAATTATATATATATATATATACATACACATACATACATACATACAGTATCTATCTTTCCATCCATTCCTCAATCCATCCATCCATCCATCCTAAAGTGATTTTAAAGTTATATTTTTTTTTGTTTAAAGTGGTGAGATAGAGAAACAGAGAGAGCCACTAATAATGGGATGAGTTTAAAGAGTGCTGATGGGATGAGTGCAATACAGCAGCCAGACAAGGGGAAGTACAGAGACTTCAGAGGAAAGGATTACAGAGGAATGGGGATCATAACCTGAACAGCGTCTGGATGTCGCAGATAGACTCATAGCGGCTCACAGTGACACACACACATGGCACCTGCCCAGATCTCTATTTCACCCTTACAAAGCCACAAAATGCTTCCTTCCTCTTCTTGCTAAAAAAGAACTATTCAACAGTTAGGATTTGGCCTCGATAAGTCCCCAACACCCTCTCCTACATCACGGTTAGTATGTACAGTAGATCGTGATTCCAGCATTGACACACTGACGACCGGAACATGGCAACACATTAACATAAGGATTGATTTCCCCCATGCCTCCTACATGCCTGCAAACACGGGTTGAAATCATTCATTAAATCTGCCTCTTTGGAAGACTGAATAGATTACATCTCAGTTGGATCAATAAAAGTAAGCAATGGTCAGATTAATTGCTTGTGACAGGAAAAGGCAAGCCACTATGCTTGTGTAGAATGCAAGGAGAAGAGAAACACAGAGAGAGAGTTAGAGAGAGGTTGGGGAACAAGGGGTGCCTTTCTAAATATTTCTAAAAAAAACACTTTCGCATTGGTTCGTGGTCTGTCGTTCCCAGGGGGTTGCAACTGTCAAACTATTTCATTACCCTTCTATCAAAAAAATGGTGTAGGTAGATGAAGAGAAGGGACAGAAAGAAAGAGAAAAATAGATTTTTATATTTTATAAAGCAAATGTGACTGGTGCTTGCTCGTGCAAAACAAGCTACCAAAAGGGAAGAGAGAGGTGGGTTGAAAGGACATTGCTATGTGGTTGGTATGTTCTGAATGATTTTTAGCATGTTGATATCCAGTTGCTAGGGTGTTCAGGGTGGTTTCTAGGGGTTGCTAGGTGAATGCTGACTGGTCCCAAGTTTCTGGTTCTTAGATATGGCTTGGGAAAGAAATAAGAAACAAATGCATGCATTCTACAGCAAACATAAATATAAATAAATAAAAATGGAAATACATCAAAGCAGGGAAAATAAAAATGGATAGGCAAAGAAGAGACAAGAAAGCAGCAGAGAGTAACAATTTTAACCCTGTGGCATGCATGGTGTTCAGGGATCAGGAAGCAGTGAAGAGGGTGAGAAGAGAGGGAAAGTGAGAGAGAAAAAAGAGAGAGAGCAAACACAAATAGTGGCAGCCAGTGAGTATCTGTGTTCTGTTCTCTCTCTCCTTCTCTCCCCCTCAGTGTGTGCAGGGTGTTAAGATGGATAGCAGTATGCCACAGGGGCTCCCTGTTGAGAGCTGTAAAAATAGCAACCCCCCATTCCCTAATCTGCTCTCGAACCCTCTCATCTCTCTTGCTCTCATCTTCATCCCTCTTTTATCCTCTCCTCTGTCTCACCTCTGCACTCCTTCTCTTTATCTTTCCTAATCTTTCGTTCACTTCTGTTTAGTTGAAATAATCTGATTTGAAATGAGTGTATATTTAAAGAAAAAATAAAATACAAGGTAAAATAGCAAGTCATGTGTTGTTGTAGTTCTTTTAACTCTTTCCCCGCCAGCGTTTTAAAAAAAAAGTTGCCAGCCACCGCCAGGGTTTTTGACGATTTTCGCTACATTTAATGGCCCGCAGAATATTTTCTTCCATGAATATATGAAGATGCTATATATCACAATAAAGATCTGAGCCTCTGCTTTTAGGCAAAAAAAAAACGATTTTATTTTATCTTCATTTGTTCTTTTTTTATTGCGACTTGAACAGAGGTCGGTTTTGTCAAAAAACAACATTTCAGACAAAAAGCTGATAAAAAGGCATGTTTATGTCTGATATTTTGAGCTTCTCAATACTCCACTTCTTCATGTTTGAGAGGATCGCAGTCTGTTTCTTTGATCAAAGAGTTGCCTACTCTTTCAAAACATGCGCAGGGGTCTTCCTTACCGTATAACACCTAAAACACGGAAACACGGAAAATTCCGTGTTTGGCGGGGAAGCGTTTTTTCATAAAACACGGAAAATTCCGTGTTTGGCGGGGAAAGAGTTAATATAGTATAGTGTAAATATAATTTGCGAATCACTCCTTTTTGTTTTTATTAGCATTATCCATACTGTCCTAATTTTTCGGAATTGGGGTTGAACAAGAATTACCCCAATGAATCAACTACAGAAATAAATTAAAATTGTCTATGCTACAAATGAGAAGAGAACACTACATATACAATTCAATAAGATAAAATTCAAATAAAATAAAGTTTAGAGTTTTTATACGCTACTGAAAAATTACTGTAAAGAGTTACACTACTGGAAAAATTTAGCTAAGTTCAACATGATCACACTTTAACAACGGAATCTATCAGATATCTCTGTATTAATTCAACAGTGTTTACTTTTTCCTGTGGTGCTACTGATAGCGCATTGCACAAAAAGTCTGTGAGACACAGGTTCTGGACCCATGGAAAAATTACATTTACATGATCACATAAATGAGCACGATTCGGAAGTTGCATTTTTACTGACTATAATGTTTAAGGTTAGGAAGTAAGGTAAATAAAATAGTCACTCTGTGGACATTTCACCCGGAAACTGGAGCTCAAACGTACCTTTGCGGTCAACAACACTTCCAGCATCGGCCACGGTGAGCAGTGTTTTAAATTTCAGTAATAACAGACAATTTCAGTTGAAGACCTTTTGAACTACGGTCGCCAAATTCACATTGAGATATCTGTTAAGTTAGAAGTGTTGCTAAGGTTAGTTATTTGCTCCCCGACACAATTCCACTGTGCAGATGAGACCTCAAACCAGGCTAAGCAAGCAAGGATTTTGGTATTTTGGGTCAGTGAGGACTGGATGGAGTGGGTTTGTGTGGATGGGCTGTCACCCCAGGGCAGGTCATCAGGGCTTCCGGGAGGAGAGAAATAAAAAAAGAGGTGGAGAGCGTGACGGAGGAGGTAGAAGTGGACTGGAAAGCCACTACGGCAAGAAGAGTGGCCAAGGGTGATGGTTCATCGAACTCTGTGTCATCTGTTTCAGCCGATCGGGGTGGTGCCTGTTGACCATTTGACAGACAGGTGTAAAACAGTCAATATTGTAATATCGCACTGGTTTATGCAGAATGAGTCTGCTGACCTGTCAGCAGATTTCTCTCTCTCTCAGATATAAAGCTTTGTCAACTTTTCTTTTACTTTTCTTTTATTTATTATAAGTCTGTGTATGTTTATGTTTCTTTATCTTAATGCATTTGTTTCATTTCATGAGGCCTGACATTTCATTAAAGATAACACAAACTCTCCCCTCTGAAGGGGGTTGTGAGGAATGGCTAAATGTTTGTCTGGACCTGGAAATCAAAAATGAGTGTATGTGCGAGTGAGTGACTGAGGAAATGGAGGGGGGAGAGAGAGAGAGAGAACGAGGTAGATAAAGAACAGCATGAGCTTTGGTCAGTTTGAGAGAGGAGTCCTGAATCAATAATGCATATGCACAGATCAGATCTCAGCCCAGTCTTCTGTCAAGGTGAAAACAGAACAGGAAAGGACATTGGAAGAGAGAACAAGATGGTGTGTGCAGAGGAGACAAACTTTGCAAAGGCATCTTTAAAATGCAAGTTAAAGCTGATTTGCATAATTTTTTCATGTTCAAATTCTTTGTAATAAGAATTTTAGAGTCAAAAATAGGGTAAGCCATTTACAGGTTGAATTCGCATAAAGGTTTAACATTATGGGATTGGGATTTGAGTTTGGTTCTGGACTGTCTGTTTGCATAACCAATGAAATACTTTGCCATTCTGTCTGGAGATGCTAGTGATGCAGACAACACATACACTTCCGAATTCTGTGTAAAGATGCAAAGCTGCTGAAATGCTTTGATCAACCTCATCCTCTAGTATCAGAGGAAGATCTGATTTGGTTTTAGTTCTGTGCCCTACAAAAAAAAACATGTTATTCCAGCTTAAGGTGGTGAACCTGGTCAACCAGTTTAAGATGCATTGTGTATCCAGGTCCCCAAACTGGTCTAACTGCTCCAAGGTGGTCTGCCTGCTCCAACCAGGTTCATCGAAACAGTGTACAAGATTGACCCTAGATTTGTTTGCGGTCATCCAGCTTATCAATCACCTAAATCAGCTAGGAACATCTAATGACCAGCTTTGAACAGCTAGATATCAAGCAAAACCATCTATGATTTTTCAAGGGTGCAAATCAGGAATGCAAAAAACTTTGCCATTGTCATGAAAATCAGCAAGTCTTCCTTTATCTGTGCATGACTCAACAAGCAATAGCTAAATTGGCTTAATCTAAAACTAGTGATGGCAAATCTTAGTAAAAATGCATGTGATACATTGTTTGATATGATTGTGATTCCCTTTTGAAAGCATTTTGTTTTTACCATCTCTGTGCCACATTAAAATGTAAATGCACATTTTTGGGGTATATGAAGCTTCGGATGCTGCTTCTGAGCCATCTTGGCAGTGCAGAAGCAGCAATGGAAGCAGGAGAAACACAGGCTACAAAAGATTGTGGGTTCTGACTGATAGCTGATCAGCATGGACCTGCACAACCCTCCACTCCACTAACAGACAGCACTACTACCAACACAATAGGCCTCACAGAAGCTGGAGCAGTTACCATGGTGACAGGAATGATAAAGCTCTCGAAATCCCATTGTCTGCTCTTTAAAACATTAAAGTTGAGAGAGAGCATGCAAGGCAGAGAGGGAGGAAGAGAGGGTGAAAGAAAGAAAGAGAAAAAGAGAGCTATCAATAGTCATAACGGACTACGAGAATCCAGGGCACTCCACAGCCATTTATTGGAGGACCATGAAAATGAGGCCAAAACAGGACACATGCTCTCTCTTTCTCTCTCCTTTTCTTTTGCTCTTACTAAACAATAAAGTGTGATTGTTTCGATCCAATTGAACAGGAACATGGTGCATATATTGTCCTTTCAGTAAAGAACTCCAAGAGAACTTTGTTGGAGTTTTGAGCTATAAGTTAGTGGACATATGGACCTGATTCACAGTAGAGCCATCTTTTATTTTTGACAGAAACAGCAACAAGGGTTTTAGAGATTGAAATGGTCTCTTTCTTACTGTTTTGGATTGTTCCACTAACAAGAAAAAACAAGAAAAAATCTAATAAAACTTCTTTCCATAAATTTTCATCAGCCAAGAACTCCAGAAATCATGAGTTGTGGAAAATTAAATGTGATCTAGGAGCTTTACACAGCTTTATACAGTGCATGTAATTGGAAGAGACCGTAAAAACTATCCTTCACAGCCTCATTTTCATTCACAAGTAAAGCATGGCGCTACTGTGAACAAGGTCTATACATCAGTAGCTCCCAACTGGTGGGTCACAAGTCTTATCTTAACAGAAGGGAAATTATGCTTAATGCAAGAACAAAAATAACAATATGTCATGGATTTTAGATTTTAGCCAGATGAACAAGCTTATAGGCTTTTAAAAGGAAGTAGAAAATGCTTATCTTGGATAGTTAGAAAATGCTTATCTAACTATCCAATGAAAGTATTTTGGCAGGTATGTATCTGTAAATTGGTAGAAGCTATCCAAATTAGGCAAAAACCAACAAGGACAGGATACTAGAGATTTGGGCTGTGTCGATACCAAAAAATATTTATATATCGCAATAATTCTTCTCTCAAAATTGTATCGATACTTCGATCCATATATTGTGATATATCGTGATATTGTCAGTGCAGTCAGAGATGCTTCTATGAGGCATCAAAGAGACAAACTGATCCTGCAGGATTCACGGTTTCTTTCACAGACATGATGGGAAACTCTACTCGTTTGTTTCTAGGGCCGGGCAAAAATATTGATTTTCTACTTAATCTTCATTTGTATGATCCCAATGCTGATTCTTAAAATGCCAAGATCGCTCTCTTCTTCAATCTGCAATCCCCAACTATAAGATATGTGTAAATACTTCCCATTTGCTACAAAAAGTGGTGTAGTGGCATAGAAGTTCAGCATTGATATATTTTCACTGTGTGCTGAGAATAAAAAATGTGTCCAAAAGACTAGATCCAAGCAAACCATTTGTTGTTTAATAATATCTTTTTTAATATCCTTTCTGTTCTTTATAGTCAGCTATTTATCAAAAACAACAAAATAAATATTTAATTCTAATCACACATAGCGTGGATGCTGCAAAGAAGCCATTCGCCCTGCCACAGATCTTAAAGAGACAGTACCATTTTAGCACTTGTTCCACACATATCAGTAAATACTTGTAAATAGTACAAATTAGGCATGTAAACAAAAAACATGTAACAATATACTGTTTGTATACAATATAATATATTCAATTTCAATACACCATATTTACTGATGTAACACATGGACTACATTATTAAAAAAAAAAGCTAACATTTCACCAAAATGATGAAAAATGTACAATAAAATAAAATGTGTAAAACTAATATGAACATAATTTAACAAATTAGAAGGTCCCCTGTATAATGAATAACAGCATTAGTTGAAAGAGAATGTCTTTCATACTGTATGCAAGCAAAATGGACATTATAACAGAACTAAATAACAAATTTAAAATGAATTGAAATTAAACGTGAAATCGAACCATGATATTGTGATGTATCGCAATATATCGAACTGTGACATGTATATCGCAATACGTATCATATCGTGAGGAGGCTGGTGATACCCAGCCCTACTAGACATGCCCCTGTCCATGAAAAAACATACCTATGCAAATTAAAATAAAATACAATCCAGACTGTGATTTGGTTGTTCAAATTAAACTCTGGGTCCTGAAGCAAAAAAGCGACGAGAACCACCGGTATACATTTGCTAGAAAACCTGGCAGCTCACTAGATTTTGGAGAGCTCATGAGGGTATCATTATGTGTGTGAGTGTGTCTTTGTGTGTGCAGGAGAGTCTCAGGTGCAGCACTTCACATGGAGAGGTGGATTGGAAAGCCAGGGGGCTTTGGAGACAGTCTGTTACACCAGTGACCACCCAAAGAGCCTACCTGTCCAATAAGCCAATCCTCATATCCAACACACACACACTTAGAGATGCACATACTATAGATTGATGAAAACAGCAGTTGTATCTTGCTGGTGGACAACAATCTGTAATACAATTTGTGACCATCGCCGATGCTCTGAGGCTTTTGACTGTCTGCTGAAATACTCTTTTGAGGGTCACAGCGGTAGATGAGACTAACAGATGGTCTCCCAGCCTACACTCAATGAGCGATCTGACCACCAACAGCAATGAGAAGAGGCAAGAGAATGAACGAACAACATTCAGTACTCACAAAGGCTGGGGAATATATCCAACACTGACAATATTCACATTCAATCTGTGATTATTTTGCTGGCTTTCTAAAATTAAACAACATTGTGAATATTGCGATCATTGTAATACACACTTTTATTTGGTAAAGTTTCCTAAAGACAATGTAAATAGATTAGTGTCACAATCCCAACTTGTCTTGCAACTCGCGATTATGAGAGAGTTAAGTCAGATGGTTTAATAGTGTCTGTAAGGTAAAATTCATAATTACAAATGGTGTTTAAGTTTGTAGGTTGAATTCTTTTTCATTTTTCAATTCAATTCAAACTCAAAATTCATTTCAAATCAATTTCAATAAATCAAATCAAAACCCTGATTCAATGTTTTGTGTCATCACATGAAAATGTTCAGGGAAGTATTGGTAAATATAAATATATAAAGCAGGTAAATATTGCTGTATATCCCAAAATATTATTATCACATTGGTTCTTGAATGAAAAAAATACTTAGGAAACAATGGTTGTTTGGTTCAAATTATGGTTATTTATCAAAAATAGATAGGCCTACATAAAATAATAATAATCATTATATAACAATATATAAATATTTCACCCAGTTTTCAACCCAAGCTAAAGCAAGGTAGAAAAATAAATATTTATAATATTTTTAGCTATATCATCTACCCCTACTCCCAACCAACCCCCATTGAACTCTCACATCCTGACCAAAAAAAAAAGAAAAGAAAAAAGTCTGAAACCACAGATACATTCATTATTCACCGTCTGAAGCTCTCTGTATTCCTTCTGATTCGTGTATGAGTGTGGAGTGTATCACTTTTGTCAGATAGGCTGCGGGGAACGGAAGGTTCGCATTAAAATATTGGCTCCTCTCACAAACGTGAAACATCGTGATGGTTCCTCAGAAGGGCTTGACTCTGAAAGGGGGCATGAAAGAATAAATCGGCAGTGACGTTTACCAGCAGCGAGATCTGACCTCTGATCCCGCACTACACTACACTTTCATTATCTTTGTTCAGAGAATGTCAACGTGCAAACATAGATTCCTCTCGATAAATTGCTTTTATCCTTACACAAGAGTGTGTGTGTTTTGTCAAGCAGATCAAACTGAATTTCTGTTGATAGGCAAAAAGAGAGATAGGCGGGTGTGCATTTGATGCAAGGTTGAGCAGTCTGCTGAACGGCTGCCAGCGCTCTATCAACAGCCCAGCGCACTGCCAATCGTCTGAGGAGGCTTGGAAGAGGGCAATGCTCTGTGTTAATGCATCTGTTTGTTTGTGACCTGATTCACTGTGAAGCTCTGATGGGCAAAACACTTATACACCCTCTCTAAGACTAGTTTATTACTCTGTTTCAACATATTTGTACATACAGTGGGTGAACTATTGGCAGCTGTACTCCCACAATATCTATGAACAGGCAAGTCACACTGTTAAATGATGGCAATAAGTGATTAAATCGATCTAGGGGCACTATGCTGCCTGGACTAAAGGCGAAACTATCAACGTTGCCCCCCTCCCCAAACATTCAAGTGCCCCAATAAAGATTGTATCTTAGTTTCTCGGAGTGGTGGTGGCCTAGTTGGCTAAAGCACATAACTGTTAATCATAAGGTCACTGGTTCGATCACCACGGCCACCACTATTGTGTCCTTGAGCAAGGCACTTAACCCCAGGTTGCTCCGGGGGGATTGTCCCTGTAATAAGTGCACTGTAAGTCGCTTTGGATAAAAGCGTCTGCCAAATGCATAAATGTAAAATGTAAATATAAGTTTGTCCAACCAATGGCAACCAATGCATTGGTGGGCTGCACTAATCTGATTATATGCTTTGAGTTTAATGGGTTTATTTAGTCTAGCCAAGAAGCTTTCTGGAAATAAAAGTTCTTAAACACTTGTGAAACCTTGAGAAGGCTGATGTTTCATCTCTGTGTGTCTGTCAGTGAGGATGTTACGGAAACTGCAAAGTCACACATGGTGAAAACAGCACTTTTTTAAAACAGTCAAGTCACGTGCAGTCTGAAGAAACTGGCAGCAACAGAATGACAGCAGCAGCAGTGGTAGATTGAGTGTATGCGTGCTCATCAGAGGAGTTTTCCCCAGGGTAACGTCTCTTTTAGATCTCGCAGACATGCAGCTGGCTCAGTGACGGCGCTGCAGACGGGATCATTAAACCACCCATTTCCTAATCTGTCCCTTCAACCCGCCATTACACCCTACAGCCCTCCGTCTTGACATATACACACACTGTCTGCTCTATCCATCATTTTTGTGAGGCAAAACATTGCCCCCCTACAGCAGCAATAATGCAACGCAGAAGCCAATTAGCAGTGCTTCCTGACCAATCAGCACACAGCTCTTTACCATAGACTAATCCAGCATGATTGATGAGCTTCTCTCATGAGAGATAACCCCCTATTACACACATACACACATGCTAGCACACATCATCCATGTATGCGTCAGAGTCCAGAGTGGGATGCTGCACATGAGATGTCTCTCTCTCTCCAACAGCATGCCACATTCAGAGCCTACACACAGACAGCCACTCCACAAGTGCTTAACTCGGAGAGTCAAGCATGCTTATTAGAAATTACTTCTCTTTGTGCCTGTGTTGATATGTAGTTTTTTTCTCTCTTTTTCTCTTACAGAGCAGTGTGTAATCTGTACAAACCAATTTCCATAATTAAACACTGGATTTGTGCATTAATGAAAGCCAAACAAAGAGCAGAGCAGACAATTCACAGTGCCAAGAAAAAGAAGGATGTTGACTAGACCTTTGCAGACAGCTTCACACCACAGAGGAAGAGGTCATTGAACATACAAGTTTTTTGTGTGACCTCATCATGTTGGGGAATATAGGTCAAAGGTCAAAGTTGGTTTACACAAAGGGTAAAAGTTTGGCTTGGTTCAGTAAATCGACAAAAACAAAAAACAAAAATAAAACCATTCATAATCATGACTAGCATGCTAATGAGCTCATCAGGATTAATCGCCAACCTACTATCATTACACCAAAAAAAAAAAAAAAGAAAAAACTAATAACAAACAATAAAGGCCACAACACTGTTGTTTACAGTTAAACAAACTAGCAGGACATTAGGGTTGCAAACTTTTTGCAAAAGGAATACTGGACACTTTAGAATTGTTTCGCTGGAAGTCCAATACAGGACGTCCCTGCTAATATGGGGCAGTTGGCAACTTAACAAGGCATACACTCAAGACAAAGAGGGATGAACATTTCCACAGGTGAGATGTTAATGCTGCATGTTGCAGACTGTGCATGTCAATTCACTTGCTTGTGTATACAGGTGGATCTTGACCTTTCAGATATGGTGAATGCACTGATGTATAGTGGTAATTAGCAATAGTTGCTTATGGACATCTAGAACTATATTTACGCATGAAATATAAATATATAGATTCTCCAGAGCCCACAATGCAGACCACACAATGGGTCATTAATGGAAGAACACTTCCCAAGACAACATGAAAGGGTATTTGTAACACATTTAACGTTTGCAATGTTATGTACTGTATTTGGATCATAAAAAAGCTGGTTGTAATATATAATATTGGTAAATATTACTTTCCCCCCCAAGCACGCAGTCTTGATTACATCAGCAGAAATTCTTCAGCATTTCAAAGATGGAATTAGCTATTTCTTCTTCATTGAGATGAAAACAAATGAAAACAATTTTTTTTTTTTAGAATAACATGCAATGATGAATCATGCACCATAAGACCAGGGACATTTATTAAGTAGGTAAATAAGGTACATTTTGACTACATTGTCTTTAACATTGTATTTGAAAACACACAATATTTTCTGCTGCATATGTGTGTTGCATGGGCACACATCGTCTTCAGAGCTTTGCAACATAGAAATTATATTTAAGGTGTTATATTCCTTAACTTAGTTAAACAGTCTGTCAGGGAGAAGCAGAGTTCTCTGCTTGATAAGATTCCCTGTGTGGTAGGGGTCAGTGTGTGTTAAGGGTCTCTCTCTCTCTCTCTCTCTCTCTCTCTCTCTCTCTCCTAGCACCAGGAATAAATGGACAAAAAGAATAAGAAACAAACTAGGCTCTTTCTGTATTCTCATAAAGGTTTCTACGTGCTTCGATGGTTTGCTTTCATTGAAAGTGGGTGGGCAGAACTGAAAGTCATCTGAAAAAATAAATAAACCTGCGACAAAAACAAAATAAGTGTGAGAGTGGAGCAGGCCTTCCACAAAAGCTTTTCAGTATTGCGTCTTTGATGGAGCTGGTTGATTGCTTTGGTCTGAAACTCGTATTTTGGTGTATAGAAACTTGTCTATACACACACACACAGACACAAACAGCAATATCTGCTAAAGATTAATTGTTTAAACTTTTACATTTAAAGGATATTGACATGGACTTAAAGCCACAAATGCACAATTTATTTGTAATGGTGTCTTCAAGGTTAGTGTACGATCTGGGTGGAGCTGGATAGAATCAGGACAAGTGTGGTTTGTCACTGTGGAGTGTGTAGAGACTCAGTCTAGTCTCACTAAAGTCTCTGGGGATTGAAAGAAGACCCTGAATCAGGTCACACATTCGTGGCCCCGAGACTCGTTAAAAGCCTTTCTTCAAAGTTGTAAATACAATATTTATGGAGGAAAAAGCCTGCCATACATGTTGTATTTACATGTTGTACACTCATTGCCTTCTCCATTGTGTTTCTGGCAAAGGTCACATTCTTGATGGCTTCTTTAAACTCTGCCTTTTTTTTATTTTTATTTCGGTGGATGGTCTAAATTCTGAGTGTAATAGATTCTAATATACAAAGCCCAATCGACAACTATAGAAATATCCGGTGTGCATTAGCAGGACTAGTCATAGCATATTTAACAGAAGGGGGGAATGAAATTAGATGCATTCATCAAAGACACCAGGTCGCTCAGCCTCCTTTAAAGAGCAGTCTGACCAAGAGAGAGAGAGAGAGAGAGAGAGAGAGAGAGAGAGAGAGAGAGAGAGAGAGGTAAAAAGAGAAAACATCCAAAAATAAAAGTCAAGAGAAAGCTTTCATGTCTTTAAGTACATTTTAATGTTTGAGACGTCAGTGATGATAATTAAATAATTCGATTTTCAAAGGCTGCATGATTTTGCTTGTTTTGAGGGCTTTCGGTGACTGTATTTTGGACTGAAAACACCACACACCTATTTAATAGCAGGTGTGACTTGAATTGTCTTGTTCATACAACAGCTGGCAAGTGCTTTTTGAACACTGTCTGCATAAATGTGTTTTAAAAAACAAAATCCATATTGACACTTGATGCACATTCCTGGTCTTTTTGTCCACAATTGGTGCAAGCTATTACAAAATAAATAAAACAATTTGCCTAAAATGCCCAGGATTTGCCTGTTTTCATATTGAAGCACTCGCTGTAGAAATACATGGATACATGTCAAACATTACCTGTTCGTTTGCCAATTAAACCTATCATATCAGTTTAATTTTAACCACCTGCCCTTTGCGTGTCTCCCTCAATCTCAGCGCCTGCTGTGTGTGTGATAGAGGGAGAGAGAGTGTGCTCTTAGTCAAGTGACTGTGAAAAAAACACTTTTTGATGAAAGTATAAAAGAAATAACTCTGATTAAATACTTGGATAAATCTGTCTGTTGAATGTGTATTGAATGAATATGTTTTCATTCGTTTCAGTGAATGTATTTACATTCCGATGATCTGTTCACTACTAAAGGTTGTTAAGAGGTGGATACTGTTTGACATAGATACACTTAACTCATTCTGACTTTCAAGAAAAAGGAAAAATACCAGACTTCAAATAAATAAATAATTACATGTGTAGGACGTTTGCATTGTAGGCATGAACAGGCAAATTTCAGATATAAAATCGGTGATTGAATGACGAATCTTTAGTCGCTGAAATTAGCTGATTTCTATTAAATCAATAGGCACAGTGGAATGTTTGGGCATTGTAATATGGCAGTTCAATGGCTTCACTGCTTTGACAACATCAACAATCCAGCTCTATATTTTAAATCAGTGGACACATCATCCGTGCCATGTGACATGAACCAAGCCTCTATTGTCACCATGGAAACACATGGATTTTTCAAACATTCTAAACAGATTCGTTTTGCTCAGCTTTGTCAGTGGTCACAATTAATTTTCCACCTTTCACCATCTGGAAAAAAAAGCTTCAAGCGCATGGCTTGCATCGGAGAAAATGCCTGCAGCCCTTCAGGAAGCAATAGCAGTGAATATGGCAAGAGATGGGTTCACAGCAGTGTTTCATTAACTACACATTAGTTTAAGCTGAGTGATTATTCATATGGTCTACAGTATTCAAAGGATGCCTTAGTGATGGCTATTTATCTTTAATGGGAAAGTGAATGACTCATTGATTATAGAGAAGGTGAACAGACTAACCCTTTGATTTGGTAGTGGAGTGAAGGTGGCCAACCATAGCTGAGGGCTTTGGCGTAAACCACTGATTGTTGCTTGGAGGTGTGTTATGGCCAATTCATCTAGGACTGAGATCAAATAAAAACATTTAAGTACCACCTATTCACCACCAGCATTCGGCAGATATAGCATAGATTTAGCATAGTCTTAAAGATTGTGAGCAACATACACAATGCCATATTTGATTAATATCAATATTCTTGTAGTTACCTCAATCAGCAAGAGTGTGTTTCTAAAATCAAACATACAATATTAACATTTAGAAGTTTTGCAATCCAGTTCAAACAAACTACTATATATATATATGTAGAAATTTGGAGCTTAGTCATTGCAAGATCCTGTATTTCATCTCAGCCCCCCTAAAATTATGCAGCTAGCATCACCCTTAAAAATATGTGATAACGTACAAGTGATTATGCAAACAGCGGCTGCAGTAAGCTATCTGAGGTTCATTTTAATCTGAACCATGCCCTTACCAGTCGTTAACTTTAAAACTTGATAAACTAAGTATTTTCCTTCCCTCTAGTTATAGGCGGACTCGGCCATGTGACATGGAGGCAATGTACGTCACATAGCGCTGCCTTGCGCACAACTGTCAGGGCGGTGGAAGGGCACTTCATTTCTCTGCGTTTCATCTTCCATTGAAAACAAAAACAAAATACAGACAAATACAACCCAATGTCTTTAAGTCAAAAGCACTATTTAAGATCATAGACTTTAAAGTCTGAGAATGTGTAAAATAAATGGAATTATATCTTGACACAATCGCATCAGTTTTTGCTGTTCTGTTTTCTGCATGGGAACAATATTGTGGTGTGTGCACAGATACATCAGTACAGCCGCACGCAACGAGAATGTTACCTATTTACATCCTGCGCTGCTGATGAATAAAACATAAAAAGGTGGGCCATCTTAAAAATATATTACAATTGTATTAATATATTAGAAAAAAAAACATGGAAAACATCTGAATAAAAATTGTATTTGTATTGTTTTTGTATGTAAATATCTTGGGTCATGCTGCATTCCACCTGAGGGCAATTGGCGTACCACAGTTTGTAGAACCACTGATCTAGGAGAAGGTTCAGCAAAACGCATCATTGACTGTAAAGTAAGACTACTGTATGGGTTGTTGATAAACACAAACATACAGGAGATACACCATAAAAATAAAATGAAATAAAATGTAAAAATAAATAAATAAAAATTACATTTCATTGACCAGGACAGCAAAATAATAGCTTTAAAGTTTAGGTAATTTTGGGTTTTAGACGGATTCTGGTTCAAATATTCTATCAATGTAAATCGATGGGAAATTTACAAACTTAAATCTAAAATTGCTAATATATATATATATATATATATATATATATATATATATATATATATATATATATATATATATAAAATATATGTGTGTGTGTGTGTGTGTGTGTGTGTGTGTGTGTGTGAGCGTGTATTTATCACTTTGTGGGGACCAAATGTCCCCATAAGGATAGTAAAACCCGAAATTTTTGACCTTGTGGGGACATTTTGTCGGTCCCCATGAGGAAAACAGCTTATAAATCATACTAAATTATGTTTTAATGAAAATGAAAAATGCAGAATGTTTTCTGTGAGGGTTAGGTTTAGGGGTAGGGTTAGGTTTAGGGGATAGAATATAAAGTTTGTATAGTATAAAAACCATTATGTCTATGGAAAGTCCCCATAAAACATGGAAACACAACATGTGTGTGTGTGTGTGTGTGTGTGTGTGTGTGTGTAAATTAATTAAAAAAGAAATATCTGCCTTGAGAGCACTGCAACAAGAGAATACTGATTCCTTTCAACTCCTTTTAACTGAATACTGACCATAAGTTACAATATCAAAGGTAAGGACACTGGCTTTTAATGTTATTCCAAGTAGCAGTAAGACTACCATTCATGAAACACACTGCAAAGTGTTCTTAAAAGAGGTTGCATTTTTTTTTATTGTAAAAAACTCTAGTGTAAAAAATAACCACTTTACAATATTGATTAAATGTGGATCATAATTCAATATAGACTTGAGGCTGAAAGATAATGAGGATATTTGTATCTTTAAGCTCGAAGAAGTGGGTATAAGGCCAAAACTTTGCATTCAAATATCTCAATGGCTAAAAGCATAGCAGACTGCGGAACAAAATAAAGGAAGCAACAAGCTGCACTTTTTTATTTTTGAAAACTGAGAGCTCATCAGAGCTGAAGAACAGCAGAGGTGAATAGCCAATCCCGTTCATTTGTGATGGGGATGAGAGGAGTGACCTATTGATCGTGAAAAGAGAGGAAGGAGCCAACAGGAAGGCAAGCCTCATGGATTGGCAAGAATGGAGATGTAGGGTGTGCAATTGATCCTGTATTGTATTCGATTTAATTGTGGTTGCCAGAACAATTGTTTAACTGACAAAGTTAAAGAGAGTGAGGGAAGTAGGAGAGGAAAAGAGAGAGAGAGCTGGAACACTGTCTCAATTCTGGTCCTGAAGAAACCTCAGCACTGCACATTTTGTATGTTTGATCTGACACACACATTTCAGGTCTTGGGCCACGTAGGAATTTGTGTACTGTCAAGTACTGCAGATTAAGTTCAGTGTTTTGAATCTGACATCTCCTGAACTCCCTTGACATTATGAGAAAGTAAAGTAGTTGCACACTTCAGAATATTAGTGGATGTAGGTCATTCTTGTATTTTTTTGCCTACTGTTTGATAAATACTAAATATTCTGACATCCTACTAATTTGTCACACAACTTTTGTCTTACTACTGAATATAGTTGAGACTAGGGATGGACATTTTGGTAATTTTGTCTTATGTACTTGAGGGGCAATGACATGTACATAAATGTATATATAATAGCATGTCTGACAAACCTCTTTGGCTGCTGCATTGCGTCATTGTTCCAATGTATCATCTATTAATTATTATAGGCTAAGTTAAAATAATATGTTACAAAATGTACCAAAGATTGCATAATCAAATATAATGCATCATATTTTGTCATTATGTGAAGATTCGCTGCCCATCTCAATGAAAGTGTGTGCTCAACATGCATCTGTATGTTCTTCCTTCAGGTTACCGTAGTAATCTTAGTAAATAAGCCATTTTTTAGTGACTGTCTGAACCATCTATTTTCAAATTGCAGTTGGCTTGACAGGACATAGCATAAACATTGTGTTTTTAATATGCCTGTTAAGTTGAAGTTCAGTTCCCTATCTGTCACTCACTCAACATTGTGTCAATGTACTGACACTAGGGGTCATTCTTGGGAGCCCCAACCACCTCTGATCTTTGAGAAAAGGCGAATGGAAATTGGCAAGTGGAATTTGCATGCCACTCCCCCAGACATATGGATATAAAAGCAGCTGGCTCGCAACCACTCATTCAGAATTTTTCTTCGGACCCGAGCGGTTGTGTTCAGCGAGCTGAATTCCTCTGCCGATTCATTCACCTCTCTACAAGCTGTTGCATTTATGCTGCATTACAGCAGTTTCTCCCCCTCTTGCACCAGTGGAGTGCAGAGAATGCCCCTGGGTGCTTCAGCAGCTAAAAGAGTATATTCTTCCTAAAAAACATTATATTTCAAAGTAAAAGAGTGGCTCTGACGGAGCGTCTTTTTAAAGATGCATTTCCGTTTTTGTGTATTTCCTGGTTGCGTTCTTTACCTCTCCGCTTCCGACAGGCCCAATCACTGTCTCACGTGCTGGACAAGGCCACGACTGCATTGGCATATCAACTGCCTCAAGTTGCTGGCAGTATTGCTTGCCCTGCGGAGAGTCTGGCCATTGATCCAGGGCAAGCACATGTTGGTCCGGATGGATAACATGGTGAGAGTAGCATACATCAACTGCCAAGGCAGCGGGCGCTCATGTTGCAACTCGCCTGTTGTCTCCTCCTATGGAATCAGCAGCAACTCAAGTCATTGCAAGCCATTCATGTCCCGGGTGACCTCAACAGCATGGAAGATGCGCTTTTGCAGCAGGTCATGCTCAGGGGAGAAAAGAGACTCCACCCAGAGGTGGTCCAGCTGATTTGGTCAAGCATAGGTAGATCTGTATGCTTCCCGGGATTCCTCCCAGTACACGCTCTTGTATGCCCTGACTGAGGCTCCCCTCGGCACTGGCACACAGCTGGCCCCGGGGGCTATGCAAGTATGCGTTCCCCCCAGTGAGTCTACATGCACAGACCCTGTGCAAAGTCAGGGAGGATGAGGAGCAGGTCATCCTAGTAGCACCCTACTGGCCCACCCAGATTTGGTTCTCAGAATTCACCCTCCTCACGACATCCCCCTCTGGCAATTCCCAGAGAGATCTCCTCTCTCAGGAATGGGGCACCATCTGGCACCCATGACCAGACCTCTGGAATCTCAAAGTCTGGCACTTGGATGGGACGCGGAAGACCTAAGTGGCCTTCCACCCGTGGTAGTAGACACGATCACAAGCTAGGGCTCCCTCTATGAGGTGCCTGTATGCCTTGAAGTGGCGTCTGTCCACTAAGTGGTGTTCTTCCTGACGCGAAGACCCCAGAGATGTGCAGTCGAGTCAGTGCTTTCCTTCCTGCACGAGAGGCTTGAGGGGTGGCTAACCTCTCCACCATGAAGGTGTATGTGGCAGCTATAGCAGCGTACTATGATGCAGTTGACTGTAAGTCTCTTGGGAAGCACAATCTGATTTTCAGGTTCCTTAGAGGAGCGAGGAGGCTGAATCCTCCTACTATAGACCATGCCTCATTCCCTCATGTGATCTCGCTGTGGTCCTAAGGGGCCTACGGGTGCCCCGTTTGAGCAATTGGAGTCAGCTGAGCTAAAAGCGGCCTCTCTGAAGACCGCCCTCCTGACTGCGCTCACATCCATCAAGAGGGTAGTGGACCTGCTCTCTGTCAGTGACACATGCCTTGAGTTCGGTCCGGAATACTCTCACGTAGTCCTGAGACCCTGACTGGGCTATGTGCACAAAATTCCCATGACCCCATTTAGGGATCAGGTGGTTATCCTGCAAGCATTGCCCTAGGAGGAGGCAGACCCAGCCTATTTGGATCGCACGCAGAGCTTTAGACGATCTGAGCAGCCCTTTGTCTGCTTTGGATGACAGTGGAAAGGGAGCACTGTCTCCAAACAGAGGATCACCCACTGGGTCTTTGACACCATCGCTTTGGCATATCACACCCAGGATGTGCTGCCCTCCTCTACTAGGAGTGTGGCGGCTTCCTGGGCCCTGACCAATGGCACCTCTTTAGCAGACATCTGCTGAGCAGAAGGCTGGGCAACACCCAACACCTTTGCAAGGTTCTACAATCTCCGGGTTGAGCCAGTTTCATCCTGTGTATTTTCAGGACAGGAAAAGAAAGTTTGCAGGACAACTGGTACTGCTTGCGCAAAGGGCATTCCCCCTCCTGGAGGCGGAGATGTGTGCTTTTACCCCTCTGCCGAGTTCACGAAGTCGTGGACCTTGGATGACCTTCCTCCTTAGCCCTGTGGAAGGCGAGTTGGCCGGCCCAGTATGTGTGCTAAATAGGCCCTGTACTGGGGTAGATGCTCCACATGTGCTAGTTGGCTGTATGTAACACCGTGTGATGTATCTTCTGCAAGACAGTTTCCCTGTTGGTAAACCTGCGTCTTCCTTGGGCAGAGTTCCCTCTGCCACCGGTCGTTGTGTTTGAAGAGCTCCTCCCCATCGGTAGAACCTACCACGGTGACTTCTCCACATGTGACACTGCCAAAAAAGCTTGGTAAGACATTGTGCTCTATTTCCACACAATTACCTCACAATTATGTCAGACCTCTAACATGGAAACTCATGCGGAAATACTCAACTCCCATTTCCATGATATGCAGGTGTGTTACTTCATGCAAATATGTCGGGACCCAGGGCAGGGAGGTTTCCAGTCAGTGACAAATATTGACATTTATTAAATAACATCTATTAACAATATGATAATAAAACGTGTTTAGCAAATGTTTTGCAGAGACAGTTGTTCAAAACATGGTTAATTACACTCAGCATCGTATTTCAGTTTGGTTGCTAAGTCTCTAACAATCAACGTATTCCTCAAAATTACAATGTAATCAATCTCAAAATTAAAAATAAGCACCCTCTTTGACACGTTTGTGTTTAGTTGTAAGGTAATTGTCACTGAATTTTGAGTTGAGTGAGAAGTCACATCATGCATGATCACCATTGATCATCGTTTTCATGATCGATCATTGCTGCCATGTCCGAGAACCCGAGTACTCATGCCCATGCCTAGTTGAGAAGGAGGCATATTCGTATGCAGGACTGGATCAATAAAATCGGTCATGTTAGATAAGCGGCACATGCAATATATGCAGTGCGGTGTCCTCCAAGACCTGGATTGAGAAACAGTGAGTCTGATCAGCCAGCAAGACAAATTGCAAGGGGAGAACTTAAACCACAAACACATTCATGGAGTTGCCATGTCCTCTGGCCGAACCATTGCTCAAATAAGCCTCAGAACATTTTGTAGCTCTGTGTCATGCCATTGTGCAAGACATGAGTTTGGATAAGGAAGGAGAACGCATAGTTCTAAAAACATACCGGCTATGGCTTTCATCAGAGAAAACTGGTGGGTCATCAAGTCAAGTCAAGTGTTTTTTATATTTGTTCAACCATATACAGTTAGTACAGTACACAGAGAAATGAGACAACGTTCAGTCAGGACCATGGTGCTACATAAAACAATATAGGACAAACACAGAACCACATGAGACTAAACAGACTAAATAATATTTCTACATAAAGTGCACGTGTAAACGTGTGCAAAAAAGTATGGGAGAGTACAATAAATTACTAAAAGGAACAGGACAATAGACACAGCAAGAGACAGTGCATTACAGATGCCAGAAAGAATAAAAAAAAATGCAACTGAGAGAACTGCAAATCAAATGACAGTAAAAAGAGCTGCATACATACTGCATTATAAAGACTGTTGCGGACATGAACCATGCCCTACAGAAAGACCATTTCTTGACCATTAAAGGAACAGTTCACCAAAAAAATAAACAATGTATGTTCTCACATAAACACACAAGTCACTGTCTACGAGCTTCTTTCATTTAGCTCATGAACCTGCAATGGACGTCAAGATTTGCATTTAAAAATTATTACATTTAGGGATGTTTCTCACCAGAGCCGTTGTAGACATCTGTTTCACTGTTTAATTCTATTTGGCGCACAAACCTTCCTGCCCATTTATTAAGACCTGTCATCTGTTGTATTTCTGTAGTGTTTAGCACCCTCAGCAAAACATTGCTTCTTGTAAATTGATGAACAAAGGCATTTATGTAGATTTATATATTTATATTCTGTAATTATGCAACTTTTTGCAAAACAAAGCATGCCTATTAGAAGGACAAACGATTGAGACAAACCCTATTTTAATGAGAATATTGGCATCCTCGCCACACCTTTTCTGCTGAACAATGTGTTTTCAATCAATTGTGCATTCTTAGCTGTAATCAATAAATTGACTAGCATCTGTCTCAATGTGCAAATGAAGCATATTGGATTGCTTGTTGTTCCTTCTTAAATCCACGTCTCCTTCGGGGATAAGACTAGATCCACTTTGGAGGTGAGAATTAAAATGGATTCGTGGGCTCACAGTTCCATGTCACTTCACCCCCAGTGACACAGTAAGCAAGAGACAGAAAGCAGCTTTTTTGGAAAACCAGACAGCGGGATAATTAAATCAGGCTGAACCCTAGGCTGTAGCCGCAGGAGAGCCAGCTAAAACATGATTCATTTGTCCACTCAATATTTACAGTGTCTGATGTTGTTTCACGATCAGCCGCTTCGGCTCTGAAGGTGATCAGCTGAATTGCTGATATTATGTTTTTCTTATCTCTCTTTTCAGTTTTAGCCTTCTTGCTTTAAGTTCTTCAGCCATAAAGTATCCTTTTGTTGATACATCAGGCATTTTTAACCAGTATTCAAAGAAATGTAGGTGTCACCAAGGGAACGTGTCATATGTGAAGTTCTACGCATCCCTGAGGATTGCAACCCACAGGCACCCTATTGCCATGGGAACCACACTTGAGATAAGGTTACCTATGATTGGCTCATCCATTTGCAAACATTGCCAATCTTGTAAGTATTAACACCTTGCCTCAGCCTGGTATCACTGCAATTTTAACCTTGCATCTGACCCTGGTAATGTGTGATATTATCCTAGTGATGCATGATGACGTTAAAGATTTTTAAAAAAACAACACAAAAGGCCTTTATTGCTGTCGACCACCACACCACACTGTCTCTGAAAACACACTACCATCCTTAATCAAAGAGAACAATCCTTTTTCATTGACTGGTAATGGTGGGTTTAAATGAACCCAAGCAGAAGGGGGAAGATCACAGGTGAATCAATATCAGGTCTTGCTATCGAATGGAAGAAGACCAATTTGAGGATGCTTTGACACATAATGATACAAACACACACATAGGCCTGCCAACAGGAAGCAACACAGACTGAGACTGCAGGGCCGCACTTAGAGCCTGGAGAGGAACGATCGATGGGGCCATGTGCCGTGCAAATCAGTCTGGATTAGAACACTAGAATGGAAGAAGACCAATTTGAGGATGCTTTGACACATAATGGTGCAAACGCACACATAGGCCTGCCAACGAGGAGCAACACAGACTGAGACTGCAGGGCCGCACTTAGAGCCTGGAGAGGAACGATCGATGGGGCCATGTGCCGTGCAAATCAGTCTGGATTAGAACACTAGTGGGAGGCACGGGGGGGCACCCTCCCTGCCCTGCATAGATAGTATAAGGCCAGCAGGGGGCTCACAGGGGAGCCTGGAGAGAATTCAGGGTTAGAGAGGGTATCATGTGAGCTTGAATGAATACTGATAGGATTTGGGAGCAAAGCAGAAAGAGTTGAGGATTTTAAAAAGGATGAAATCTTGAGCTTAAACCCCATTTTGCAACAAGCATCCACCTGTGGACAGCATAGAAACATGCAAACACACACACAAACAAAAACGCTAAGTGGGATTTTACTGTGTAGTTAGAGGGGTGAAAAGAGGTTATGATTGTGTTGAAAAATAGGATTTTATCAGGAGTTAGCATAGATTATGTTACAAAACCTAGTGAGCTGCTCCCTTAAGCAGCACTTTAAACTCCTGAGACCTGAGCATGACTGCTGTGTGCATTTTCCATTTATTTATCATACATTTATCATGTTTGCAGGAGTGTTGGCTATTTATGTTTTTTAGACATTACAGACAGTACAGATGATTCTCCTGAATGATGAAGCTGCTTTGGAAAAATATTTATACAAATACAAATTATTTGACTTGATTTGACTTTTATGTTACATTGTTTTTTCTTTTTTTCTTTTTTTTTTTTTTCTTTGGCAACATAATCTAAATGTTCTCTTTTTGCACTGTCAAACAAAACAAATGTACTGATGGCTTTGACCAATCAGAAATTAGCATTCAAGATTCTGATTTAATGTAATGGCCAGCATCATCCAATCTCTGCCAACCATGTTAAAATACAAATAAAATCTGAATCTATGTACTGATTTCCATTGCCCCATGTCTGCAAAACATGTTGAGTGGTTCAAACATCATCTGCAGCCTGAAACTTAACTTTTGGTCAGATGTTAGGAATGAATGCAATTGGCTGCATAGGAAAGCTATAGGATACTCCCTTGCTCCCTAATTAGTGAATGACTTAACCTCCAGTGTACTGTCTGTATGCAATGGTCACAGAACAGTTCACAATGTACCTGTGATGAGGAGGAGGGCGTGGCCGGGCTGTGAAGGTGCATGCCTTCCTTCTCATCACAGTACCTTTTTCATTTATATGTATTTACACAAGTATTTTGTGTCATCTTACTTGAACCCCGTGATCAGCGTGACTCAAGCGTCATCTGTGTTTGATGAGGTTGCAGGGTATTCCAAATGAACAAATTTTGTCAAGTGAAGTGTACTTCAACAGATATCCTGTGCACAGTCAGTAGGTAGCAGTGAACACAGCTTTGGGACCCTGTGGATTGGAACGCAACTATTGCCAATTTTACAAACTTCACTGCCATGACGATGCAATGTCAACAAAACATAAAATGACAATTTAAACATATTATAGCTCAAATAATACATGAGCTTTAACAGAAGAATTAAAAAAAAAATTAAGCTTTAATGTCTTTAAACCCTCCAAAAATTGGCCACATTCACTTCAATTGTTAGTTTCTCACTGTAACCTCAATTTTTGCCTTTTAAAGAAAGGGAGAGACGAGTCTAAATTTATTTTTGTGGTAATCAACATTATGCCTCACATGCTGTTGATTGAGCTTAATTTGTATTGAACTTGTAATATTCCTTTAACCCTTTACTGACAGCCCAGAATGTTCTGAACTGTGATCAGTTGGTTTAAATGAAATTAAATCATGCATAGTGAATACAAAACACAATGTCCACACAGGAGGCGGCGGGGTCGCACAAGGTTAAGGCATTTGTCCCGATAACATACCAAAATTTGGCCAACAAAAAGGCAAAAAAATGTATCTGAGGACATAGACAATACATTAACAAACAAATAATAAAAAAGAATAGACTATAGACTTAGAATATAAATTTGCATCTATTTGTTTATTATTGGAATATTATGTCATTCCTCTTGCATTGTCTGTATTAAAATAAATTGTGAGCCAAGTTGCCTGTGTGCTTTGTATGCAGAGCACAACAGGTATGACACAAGTAGTCCCTGCCTATGTAGAGTATTCAAAATCAGTCACTTATAAGGTTCCACTCCAGTTAGGATGCAACCAGAAATGGCAGCTGCCTGTGTAGGCAGTGGGAGCAAGGCAGCTCAATAGGTTTGTTCATTGGAACAGAGCTATAGCAGTCAAAGATCTCAGATGGCCAACCACAGTCTTTCCAAGAAAGCGACAGGTGGCTTTCGCTCGTTTGGTCACCTTGAGAGGAAGAGCAGGAGGGCGGCTATCTGGAAGATTTCAGAAACACCGTTGGGGCTCTGATAAACCACTACAGATGATGAGTGTTAAGAGACGCTCTGCTGGATAGAGACTCCTGCTCACCCTACTAATAGGCACATCTGCCAGGCTGCCAGTATTCCTGAACATCACAACGATGCAGTTATGCCCACCTGCCAAGCCCTCCAGGTAGCCACACTGAGCCGACAAAGGCTGGCCTGCGGCTCATCACGGTGGGCATCCCGTCATGCCTCAGGGCTGGGAGGAAGATCTTCCAGCAGACGAGGACTGAATAATAATCTAGCCATGTAGCTTCAGAGAATGTCTTGAAAGTAATGTCTCCCAAACTTCCTTACATCTGCCTCCAGACTCGTCTTACCTGATCTGGCAAACCAAGAAGATCCATTTGTGAGAAAACATTCTGTTAGGCCCAGGATAAATTCAGATAAGACTGTGTTGTGAGCTCTTTGGTAGACACGCTGGACACAATTTGGGAATCCTTTCTGCCTTATAAAACTGCATATAGAAAAACACAGGAAAAAACAGGCACTCTGCTCAGCTGTGAGAAGCAAAAAAACTTGCCAGAGGGGGAGGTAAACATTAATTTATACCATCTATCACCCTAACCATAAATATACTCAATCTTTATGCTCTGCCATAAGCAAAATTTGCACAAGGCCTGTTTCCCTAAACTACACAATGCCTCTCCTTGCCTCTAAGTCTCCTTCATTTCTTTTTCTTTCTATTTTTTTTTTTTTTATCTCCTGCAGTGTGGTCAAAATGACCAGACCGTAACACTGTGATCACTACACCCTGATACTCTCATTAATTAACAAACCCGAAGCTTCTGGCAAAAACAAACAAAACCAAGCCATCAGTTTCACTGCAAGAATATGAAATACATGTAGCATGAGAAGGAAGAGAGTAGGTGTGAAAAAAATCTCCTTGACAACTCTAAATGCCAAAGCCATGAATAAAATCCCACTGCTATTACAAGTCAAATCAGCTATACATCAAAACATTGTCTTTTTTCTCTCCCCTTTTTCTCCCAATTTGGAATGTCCGATTCCCAATTTACTCTAAGTCCTCATGGTGGCGTAGTGACTCGCCTCAATCCGGGTGGTGAAGGACAAATCTTAGCTGCTTCCGCATCTGAGACCGTCAACACGCACATCTTATCATGTGGCTCGTTGAGCACGTTACCACGGAGACATAGCGCATTTGGACGCCCATGCCATCCACCGAGGCATCTATGCACGACTCACTACGCACCCCACCGAGAGCGAACCACATTATAGCTATCACGAGGAGGTTATCCCTTGTGACTCTACCCTCCCTAGCAACCGGGAAAATTTGGTTGCTTAGGAGACCTAGCATGGGATTGATCTCACGAACTCCAAGGGTGGTAGTCAGCATCTTCACCACTGAACTACCCAGGCTCCAAAACATTGTCTTAATGTAAGCAAACGTATAGTATGTTACAGCATAACCCCTAACGATGTAATGGCAGTTGAAAGCTGTCTGAAGCTGTTACCTGGGATTACTGATATCCAGATGGCTTTGCCACTGTAATTAATTAGCGGTGTGATTGCAAAGCAATCCTTCAGGGTCCAGCAGGACATCAGAAAGTTTCCTGTTCACAGCTGCAGATGGCACACCCAGTGACTATTCAACCATCTTATGGAATATAAAAATGGCATGTACTGACTGAAATCAGCAGTTCAGTTCTGATTGGCTGGCTGCTATACAAATTCTGTCAGTCAGGGTGCAATGGCTTCCAAATTGGAAACTTCCCAACTGTACAAATATGTGCACTTAATTTTACACTTTAGGGAAGACTACATACATAGTATGCACTTCAGTACATGCACTGCTTTTGAATAGGATGTCTGTTAAACAAAGCATTCTTGAAATAGTAGGTGGCAAAAACTTAAATGATCTAATGCATCTAAAGTCAGCTGGCTCTGAGAATCTGTCTGCACAGTTTTTCAATTGCTTTTCAATGATCTGTAAACATGCTTTAGATGGATGCATTTGACCAATAAGCCATGTCTGTTTTCTTTTCTTTTTTTTTTCATCGTTTCGTGCAGAATCGGCATTATTTAGATGTAGTCTCAAGTCAAAATTAACTTTCAGTTTTAAAAAATTTGTCTTGAGACAGTGCTGGAATACAGTAAGACCCTTTCTATTAGAACCCGATAGGATTGGTTCCAAACTCTGACAGAAACTCCAAGAGTTCTTTGAGGAATTTTTGACTAGGGGCTCTACTGTGCATGAGCAACAGAATTTAGCATCCTTCATTTTCTCAGCAAAGAGAAGAGGGAGAAACTAAGATGCATTTAAGGGCCCAAAGTGAAACAAGTACTCATTATGATTGTTTGCCACATTACAATCAAAATACAATACACAAATTAAGCTGTCACTGCAGAACCATTCTGAAATAAGGACCAGGAGGCATGGGCCCTTCACATCCCCTGATGGAAAACAGAAACAACACGTTCTGCTGAGAAGGTAATTGTTCAAACACTTATACAAAGCCCATGATAAATGGACTGAAAATTCTGTTTTTTTGCCAAACATTGAAACTAATTAAATACAGAGTCTATTAAATAATAGTGATTAATGGAGTTTATAGTGTGTTGACTTTTGATGAAGGGGGAAGTAAGTCTCACACTATGCCAGAGATACAATCTGCCATAGAAAGAGAGAGAGAGAGAGAGAGAGAGAGAGAGAGAGAGATGGCATAAGTGAGATACAGAACATGCATACAGAAATGAGCAAATCTATCAAGCCCAGTGAGAAGCACTGATTGGACTGGGTCTTGTCTTCAGCTCTTCTTGTAAGTCCTGATCGACCACAAGGGGCATTAGGAGCAGATCTCCAAGTGTGCATGTGTGCGTGTGCTTTATATTTCTGTTTCCAGCTAGTTATTTTAAAAGCACTGCCATCTTGCAACACCATCAGACCAAGAAGAAACATAGATAAATAAAAATAATGACATTTATCACTAATGTTATTTCGAACCCTCTGATTTGCAACTCCACATGGCTACCGATGAGCTTTGTATTCACAAGGTCACCTTGGAACTGCTCCTTTCCATTTCAGAGGCACTGCGATTGTTTGCATCAGATGAAATCTCACCTCTTCCTCATCTGACTCTGCAGAGAATGCTTCCTGATGGGTCTTTTATAGTACTTATCATACAGTGTCTGCATTTTATATTCATATTTAGATGTCAAGTCTATGCAAGGGGCTGATCTATTATCCACAGGAGGATGTCTGTTATATGGGCATATTCTGATGAGCTGGGAGATGATTAGTTGTGTTAATATATTTAAGCAGTCTGTTCTGGGAGTGTAAAGTCTCTCATTCGGAGTGAGAAAAAGCCGAAAGCCGGATGCAGTCCACTGTCACAGCGTAAATTGGCTACAAATGAAAACTTTAAAATTCAATAAGAAAGCATTACCCATGAATCCATGCTTTGAGATGACGGAAATAAGGTTAGGATCTCTAGACAAAAAAAATTAAATTAAAGGCCTGTGGGGAAATTTTCTTCAAATACAGGAAACCAAATTAACCAGAGAGTTGAATGCAAATGATAGGGCAACAAAACAATGTACCACCACATGAATTAATGCACACATTTTTGAACATTAACCACCACAACAAACACATGTCACACTAATTTCACCCACATCTACAGTTTTACTCTAGCATGTACCTCTCTGAAGGCCAGGAAAGAGTGTTCGGATCCCTTTTTATGTAGTGTCCATGGAAAGCAAACAAATAACAATGTAATAAACCTGTTAGGAACTCCACATTGTAACAAACACTGGAAGTGGCAAGGACAATGCTAAACAAATTTCAAAAGGAGATCACTTGATGTGTTGGTAGCAAACCTCTGTTAACCCGGGCACAATAAAAGGGGCTGGTGAATCCAGTTAAAAGTAGTTAAAGAGGAAACTATCCTAGAATTTATAAACACCCCACAAACAAAGATGGAAAGACACAAAAACATAAACCCAAAGAAATACGTTCTTCGAAGACCAGAGTATTGAATTATATTTGATGTGTTAGGACATACTGTAGGAATCGGCTTCTGGTTTCTACAATATTCACTGGGGTTGTGGTTGAATGGTGACTTACTGAATGGAATATCCCCGAATGGGTCATCAGTATCATCAGTATCATCATCTAGGTAGGCTTTATTGGCATCATAGTGGAGAAGAAAACACAAATGGAAAAAATTAAAAGATAAATACAAAGACAACACAACAAAGATCATGTATAACAGAGAAAGCAAAAACACACAATACATCAAAGTGCTCACATGGAAAACTGCCCAGGTAAGTGTTTTTCTATAGCTCTCCCTCATGTTTAAAACAGGCTAAATTCTCACAAACATATAGGATGTGTCTGTGCGCCACAGGCCTGCAGATCATTGAGTTCTACTGTGGTCTCACCTCGGTAAAAGATTAGAGTGATTTCAGCAGTCTGACAAGTTTTCCTCCCTTTCTAATTTGCATCTGCCGTAGAGCCTCTCTCGCTTCCTGTCACTTATTGATAATAGGAACGGCAGGGCCTTGTTGCATCTCACTATTAGTTGTGTTATTTCTTGCAGATGAGAACATTACTCAAGGCACATCTTGTTACGCAGGTGGCGGGAGACCCTGCTGCAGCAGATTTTAAAATGGAGTTGAGAGTCTGAGGTGGCCTGGACACTGAATGTGGCATTTACTCAGGCACTAGACTGAACAAAGCTACTGTACTAATTGAACCAAGGTTGGTTGAGGGTTACATAGTGAATTTAATGGCAGTGGAAGATAGGAAGGGTCAGTCAACTTTCAACACCCCCAACATACCGTTAGAGGACACAGACGAATAATGGTACTACTCTCAGAGTGCACACTGCCACTACTGAGAGCAGAAACCAGAGCAGAATACTCTCTCACCTCACTGCAGTATAACTTACTTTGGGGTAATATCAATCTGGAAATGTACTGATTGAATAATACATCGTATTTGCAGTAGTTTTTAACAATGAACTGTGTATTATGAAATAATTTGGCCATATTTACATGCACTGTAGTAAATGAAAGGTGAGCTGTGGTAGAAGGTCATATTTTTTTCAGCAGGTAATTTACCACAAACACAAAAAGCAACCAGGAACTGAAAACAAAACACTGGACCATTTTGAAATGGACAGCAATGAGTCCAGATTCCAATCCCACTGTAGTACAAAGAGACAAAAACAGCAGTATGAAGAAGGTACTTTTCAAATCTGAAATAATTGGAGCAGTTTGCAATATACTGTAGGATTAGACCAATCTGAAATCAAGCACAAAATATGAAATCTAAGTTGTTCATATTTTTTTCTATTTCTGTGTATAAGCTAAGATAATCCCCCCTTTTTGTATTGGATATTTAGAATTCTACAATGTTCTGAAGGGAAAAACAAAACAAGGGAGCAAATATATTTGTTATATTTTTGTTTTCTGTTAACTTGCTTGAGAGCACTCAATGATAGATAATGCTGCCATGGGAATGGCAACAAGTCTTTTGCTCTAATTGATCTAACCTTGGTCTTGACAAAGTACATTTTAATGAAGTTATTTAAACTTTTTACTCTAGCCAACCAGAGCTGACCTTGAATTGTAAGACAACAACGACTGTGCATTTAAGGTACAAAATCTTCCTTTTATCATTGAGAGCTGAACAGTTCTGATGTTGAAATATGGCATAACGTTGTAGATGTTAAAGGGATAGATCAGTAAAATTAACAAATTCTGTCATCATTCACTCAAGGCTCTGTTTTGTGAATGGAGATGTTCAATGAATGTCTCAGACCGTCAAACACAAAGGAAGTGTACAGTGTTTCACTTCAAATTGCTTCTCAGTGCTTCTTTTACAGTGCTGATGAACTCACAACGGATAACAAAAGTTTCACTGTAAAATTACTTTAATATCTTAATATCAGTGTGGAGCGGAGGGGGGTGGGGCCGGGCTAGAATGTCGCACGCCCGGTCCCCAATAGGCCTGATGGGGCGCGCGAGGGATAAAGGCGGCCGGTGATGACGGTTCGGGAGAGAGAGAATTACGGGCATGTCCATCATGTGTGTGTTTATATAATGAATAGACTGAAGTATTAGCTTCTTTTCAAGTTACTGTGTTCTGCTTGTATGCTTTAGAGACAGTTAATAATTGTCCTTGTTTTATCCAGTTTAAGATATTGCGTTGGGTGTAGTATGTTTTAATGGATAAAGCTTATTTACACAGCATTTTACACATTCTGACTACATAACTTAGTTAAAGGTCACCTGCTCTTTCGTTTCATTGTCTGTGCAGATGTAAATTTAATATAACATACAGTATATGCTGTGGATATAGTGATTAATCTCATCTTCAGTATAAATAGGATCTTTGTAAATCGGTTCATTTTGCCGGTGTTCAGCTTTTTCTGCTCACAAAGCTCAAGCGGGAAAATGCACAAAATACTGGATTATTGGATTAGATGAACTAATTCTTTCTAGCGGTACCTTTATTTAATCTTGCAGTATTATTTTGTCATATTTTTGTCAACAGTAAGATTTCAAACCATTTAATCATCATCATCATGATGCATCTTTTTCATCTTTGTTATTGTTGAAAAATTGTGCGTGTCTTTGGTAACAACTTGGTATGTAAAAGTCAGCCAGTCTTTACAAACATAATTTAGTAAGGAATTGTACATTTATACAGGTGGTCACAGAATTTCTAGTGGTGAATATTTGACAGGTTTGAAATAACTGTAAGCTCTGCCCGTCGATCGATGCAATCAGGAGGCAAAGCAATGGAGAAAAGAGATGAAGATGCCACACCCATCAGTCCCTCCCCAGTCATCCAATTGTTTATGAAGTGTCTGAGGGGAAGAAATGACAGCCAGGATCAATAATACCCTTCACTGAATTATGTCAGCTCTAGCCGACACATTACAAATAGCGCTGCGTTTTCAATATCTTCAACCTTAGAGGCTCAAAACCAGAAATGTCTCTTCTGTTCATTTATGGAGTCAGAAATACAGTTGAATTCATTCCTACATTTGTCCTGTCTAATGTTATTGCTCTGTTATATGGAACACTCACTGGAGTGTTGCTCGTTGACTCGTTGACAAAAAGAGAATTTGGCTGTCCTCCAATCCCGCTTTCTTAGCAACCCTGTGAAAATACAGGACCCTTAAATTTCCCAAAAAATGAAATCCTAACAACCCCAATGTGAAGGCAAAGAACTCAACACCCCGATTAGCTTGTAAAGGCAATGCAGGGCTTTTTACCATTGAACAGGGAGGTTTAAAAAAATAAACGCCTTAAACAAAAGTGAAAAGTCCTTGATGTTTAAATGTGCAGCTAAAACTAAACCACCAAGGGCCTGTCAGACCCGCTCTTTCACACAATTCATCATGAGACACTAATTCTCTAACAACATTACCAAGTCCTTGGCACTATACATTGTCACCCGCAAACTCAATCAGTTTATTTAGCCCCAAACATGAAGCACATTGGCTGTAACCCCTGGAGCCCTGCCTTCACTACTGCACAGCGCTCGTTACAATTGCTGACTCTGGCTTGACAACATTGGCCAAAGATGTGGAAAGCAAGGGAAATCAAGAGAACATTATGTGCCAAGTTTTCTAGATAAACCGAATACAAAAATAGTAGGTGAGATAAATTCCATGTGTTGATTGCATTTGGGCTCAGTTCTGATTGTTAAAAAACAACCAGGAATAAAAGTCAACCTCATTAACTTCCAAGATGACATTTTAAAAAAAAATATATATATATATTGAGTGCACATTTAAGAAGTACTCGTAACAGCTTTCTCCACCTCTAAAACAACTTTTCTGCTGACTAACTAAGACCACACAGGTGGGGAAAAAATAATGATATTCACCTATGACATCAAAACCTCTGTTCCTTTGAACCCTTGTGGGGTGTCTTACTGGCAGCATTTAATGCATCATATTTGTATGTAAAGGCTGCTTCAAACAGGTATGCTGCCTTGTAAATCACAAATCATGCAGCCTTCTAAGAAACCTTGACCATATTCCAATATATAATATTAAGCAATATTACCCAAGCAAGAGTGTGATATGGCCCTTTATGAGCACTGTTGTGATTCGGCCGCAGGCAATTACAGCAGTGCTGGCTTAGGGCCATATAGCATGACTGCGTCTGTGATATTGCTTATATACCACAGTTCAATGCACTGTGGAAATAGAGGGAGAGAGAGAGAGAGAGAGAGAGAGAGAGAGAGAGAGATTGAACATGTGTGATCACCTGTTGGTGATGCTGTAGTCTGTTAGTCAACTTTCTGTAGATACTGTCATTTTGGTCAAATTCATCCTATTTTCTCAGTGGAAAAATAGCTGTCCAAGCAGGGGTATTCCTCCCTATTTTGTGGTAGCCGGTGCGCAAGAGTCATTCACTATAGAAACCGTAATCTCCTCTGCCATTTAGAAAAGTATTTTCACTCCAGTGTGGAAACTCCGGTGAGAGGTAAGTGCCTTGAGTTTGTGTAATTAATCAGTCTGTTGTGTCAGCTGTGATGAGCCTTAATGCTGAAGTTGTTAGTTTAAAGCCGTTTAAAGCTATTTCCTAGCTTTATTAGTGTAGTAGTAATACAAGCGATCACGGAGTGCTGTTAAATGTATGCACTGACTGATGGTGACTTTCTTTATGTCACTAACCGGCTCATATTACACACAATTTTATTTTTATGCCACCTGCTGGCTAAAATATGTAATGTCACAAAATTAAATGTAAAGAGACAAACAGCTTTTAACACATCTGAACTGCTCTTACACTTTAGTTTAGAACGGCATGAACACAAGGGGAGTGATACACACAGTGAAGCGTCCGAGTGCTGATGGTGCGAGACAGGGTTGTGCCGATAGACGATGATCTCGGTGATCAACGATGGTCAGAGAAATGCCAATAGTTGATGGCTTTGACGATGTCAAGATGATATTTGGCTCGTATTCCCATTAATGTATTAAATTATTATTAATATGATCAAATTAATATACAAATAAATTGCCCCACTGCACAAAGACACGCGCTTGAAGAAACACACTTTATTATATTATTAAGAATAGATGACAGAAAAGCCGTCTATGAGCAAGTACGACACGCTATTTGTACGGAGGCATGCAGTCTCGTGAAACGTAAAAAGTTCTCACTCTTTCATTGTTTCTGTTTAGAAAGAAATTATCTCTGCAGCCTACACATCTGTGATTAAAACATAAAATAATACAAAAACATGTTCACCTCGAACGATTGTTTTTATGTCTTCATTTGTGTAAGTAATTCACCACCTGCATGTTTACACAGATACTTGCCTGATGGTAAATGGAAAGGTGTTTACTTATATATAGAGAGCATATTATTTTTCAGTTCATTTGGAGTGCAAATTGAATCGTGAAGGAGGGAGAAAAAATTTTTTATTCACACACATGATGTATTTTCTCAGACAACAAAATACACAACCGTTAGAGAATGCACAGATGAAGTAGGTTAGACTACTTCAGATTACAAAGTTTCTAGGTTAGAAAGAAACTGTTGTAAAGCCATCTTTCGGCCTAAATAAAATAAAGTCCTTGTAAACCTGCCCCCCCCCACACACACACACACACAGAGACTCGAGTCATGACCAACAAAGAGAGCAGCAACCCCGCGACTTGATCAACATGAAAATAATTAAAAATATTTATCCAACATAACTTTTAATGTATGCAACTTTAAATGTTTTAATGTATTTCGCCCTGATCAGCCTCATATAGCTATAGTGGAAAGCACCATTGGCTACCCCTCCCCCTCTCTTTCGCTCTCACACAAACTCTCTTGGGAGCAAAGTCAGCGAAACCCAGCGACTCAATAGGATTGTAAAGTGTTTTTTTAGCAATTGTTAAGCTGTACAAAAATGGCGACACTCGCTGCTGCTGAGAAGTATATTACACTATTAAGTATATTAATATTGCTGGAACATATATATATATATTTTATTTTTTTTTCACATTTTAAGATAATAGTAAAGTCATCAACACTATGGAATAACATAAATGGAACTATGGGAATTATGTTGTGACTAAACTGTGTTATATTTTTGCATCTTCAAAGTAGTCACCCTTTGCCTACAATTTGCAGACATGCTTTTGACATTTTCTCAACCAACTTCTTGAGGTATCACCTTGGGATGCTTTTTAAACAGTATTTTAAACAGTTTACTTTAAACAGTATTCCCATCTATGTTGGGCACTTATTGGCTGCTTTTCATTATTATGTGGTCCAAGTCATCAATTTCAAAACCTTTTTTTTTTTAATAAAATGTTAGTTTTATAATAAATAAATTTGTCCACAAACTTTTTAATCTAGTTATAAATGGAATATTTCACCTGATAATTGTTTATATATATATATATATATATATATAGATTGCATCACTTTTTAGCTTATCAACACTCAAACATCAAACTCAACTACAGTACATAAAAATTTTGTTTAAAGTGTGTTTAAATGTAGAAATCACATTATGGAGGTTTTCATGTTGTCTTTCAATAATATTGTGTATTTCTTTATGAAGGCAGTTTTTTAGCATGAAGTTGTTCAAAGGAGATTATGGGTAAAAATAATAAAATAATTATGCCAGAAAATCAGCTAAATAAATGAAAAATAAATAAATAAATATAATAAATGTGTTCTCAAAAATAATAATACAATTGTGAGTCTAAGAGGAGAACATCACATGTCTGAGAAACCCCAGCCAATGCTAAATCACTATCTTTTGTTGAAAATCAAAGCTGAGAATTAGTGCTGATGACTTCCATTACAACAGCAAATTAGAGCACATTGTAGACATCAAATGTTCCACAAAGTAATCAGCCGAGCAGCTGAACACTGTACTCCCACAATCAAACTTCTGTTTCTATAGTACCATGATCAAATCTGATAAATCAACATAGACTTTCTGTAGTTAGCAATTAGAGAAAAAGAAAGAGAAGAAAAGAAAATAATGTGATAGATGGAAGGAAATGTACACAGTTTTTACTTCAAAGAAAAAAATAACAGCATCAGAATTATTCCTGGGTGCAATGATGTAGGTGTGTCAGAGGCCACATACTGTACTGCTCAGTAAGATATGGAAATTGTTGTTTCAAAAGTATACATGTGTTTATTTTATGATAAATAAAAATAGAAATACAGAGAGAAACAGAAAGATAAATTATGTTGTTTGAAGTCTATAAAGAAAATGTGTTGATTGTGCATGCATAAAAACATAAGGCTTTAATAGGGTTGGTGGTGGCTAAATATGGTATGCAAGTGTGTATCAGCAACTGTGGGTAAGTATGTGTGTCCATGTTCTAAACCACTAGAGCACTCCAAGGTGACATTAGAACCGGCATTGTCCACAATAAATAACAATCAGCTTGGCACACAGACACAAAGACATTCGGGTGAAAGACAGATGTACGTTTTGGAAAGGTCAACCAGCTAAATATTACTCCATCTTCACGCCCCATTTATGACATAGTGGTGTCTGATGGTCGACCAGTGGGCGGCAGAAAATTCTACAGAGCTCTGAGATGAGAGGGGATGGTTTAGCCCAGATTTACTGAGGGTCCGACTGATCTGTGCACATAAAGGCCCCCTGAGACGGCCTGGGTTAGTTTCATTAACTTAAGCTGGAATGTAATGAACACAGCAATGGAAGTGGAGAGAACTGAAAGAGACCTCTGGAGGGAGAGTTGTAAAAAAGGCAGGAATATTTAATGCTCAAATCAATGTCCGGACTAGCTCTTATATCAGCTTATACATGTTTTAATCATTCTTTGCTGTGATCAACGGTATTTAGCTGTGGGGCGTGGATGCTGCCGCAGTAATTTACAAGTGTCCTCCTTTCACCTGCGAGCGGCAACGAGATATAGGACTTTTTACGAGCACATCTGCCTTCTGCCTGTAAATTTCCTAAATGTTTGGGAAAATGAAAAGCACTGCAACTCATCTTTTTATTTATTTATTTATTGCTTGTTCAGGGTTTTTATTTTATATATTTTTTTATTATTTATTTTGGGAGGTTTACATGATTTAAACCATCTTTTTTGAGTATTTTCTTTATTTGAAAACATGTGTAAAAATGATATACTAACAGAAAAAGTACCTAAACGTATCACAGTATCACCATGGTAATACCACGGTATTGTCTAAAGTAACTTGTAGTACCTTGAGTAAATATCAATTTATTTGGCAATCACTCAGTATTATTATTATATAAACTGTAAATAAATGTACTATGGTATAGTGCATGTTAAATCCTCAAAGTAAATAGCACCACTGAAAACTATATTACCATGTTTTTTTGGACATGTAGTATAATGATTTTGTTTGAAGTACCATGTAAATGCCAAGGTACATGAATAAAGGAGTCACTTTGTAATATTAAAGCACCATGATATTGCAGTCTGCTGCTATTGATGTACTATGGTACCACCACCGCACATTTTTGTAAGGGACATTCTATTTGAATGTGTGCGAGTGTGTTTACCTTCCATAGAATGACACCATGACATTTCTCTCCTTCACAACTTTAGTGTAGGAAGTCGATACAACCTTTTACTCAACCTCTCCACTAAACAGACCCCTGACAGAAAAGAGAGATGCTTCGTCTTAAAAGATTTCATCCACTTCGCTGTCACCCACGAGCTGTATGAAAATCTGAATGTTCTTTACTGACTTTTTATTTTCTGAGTTCCTTTTCAGAGTTAAATAAAAATTAAAAAAATTGCAAATGGCAAAAAAAGACAAAAAGGAAAAATAAATTGAATAGGTTAATACAAGTAGTTGGTACTTGACTCACTGTGGCCTTTCCATTAGATAAATATGAAATGAGTGAGCACAAGCGAGAGAAGTATCAGAGGGTCATTAGTTCTCTAATAAAACACTCGCTTCGGGTTCACCTCAAGGGGTGTTAAATCATTAATTCTGGAAATACATTCTGGCACAATCCCACATTTATTTTAACAATCAGCATCCAAACCTTTCATCATCCTCTTTTAACAATGCATGCAAAATTGTGAAATATTCATTAAACACGTGCATAAAAACTACAGCATGCATCTGAATGGAATTCCTGAAGCCCACATGGAGTTACCTCATTTCAGCATGTATCAAATGATACCAGTCTGAACTCTTAGATATGAATATCCCAGCATGCAACTTTGATTTCTCTCTTTGCCTACTGATGCTCTTTGCTTCCTTATTAACGAGACCTCTCCTGATGCTCACAATACACGATTGATTTCAGTTATTTGCAGAGAGCCTCATTCATACTGTAATCTTCATCGCAAATCATCCTCCCGCTACACGGTTGCATTAAGAGGCACGATTGGTTCGGTTAAATCTTGTTGAATTAATGCGAGTTCGCCCCCCACGTCTCTGCAAAATTCACATTATCCAAAGCACGATTTATGGTTATTCATTCAGAGTTAATGGGGCTGATTATAAAAAAAAAAAGAATACAATTGGGGTCATAGTAGTAATGAAATATAATGGTCACTCCCACAATCCTCTGATGGAATCGTATTGAAAAGACACAGCCGATATATGTAACACTTGTAAATCAGAGTGCTGCACATCTATTGCCACAGCCCCGCCACCCCACACACACACACACACACACACACACACACCGACAGCAGGAAAATATTTAAGGTTTAAAACTTAATTATCTTAAATGTCCTTTTAAATTATCTTTTTCAGAGGATAAATGGAAGAAATCAAATAAAAGGAAAAAAAATTCCAAACATATTTCAAAGCCCCCAAGAAAGCTTATTAAATGCTTTGTGACGCAGATCAGTGTGGGAGAATACAAATAATCCAGCGGACAAAAGCCGCCCGCTCCTCTCGCAGCATGGGGCGCCAAGGTGGCTTTGTTTATCGAACGTGAGGCGAAATGCTGATCGCCGAACCACTGCCAAATGCAGCTCGCATGGGGCTGCAACAGAATGATGGGATAATTTCTTCTGTGGCTGGAGTACAAATACCTATGCAAACAAACACACTGCACAAAGCACAAATGACAGCTGTCATCTCTTTCTGGTTGGCTGGCTACAACTCTGTGTGTCAACAAGTCGTGGATCACATGCAGTGTTAATCTCATCAACAAAATAACTTTTGGAAAGGTACATTGATGATGATTTATTTATTGTTTTGTAAAAAAAAAATGGATAACGTTTATGAACGATTTGAATTAAAACATACAGATGATGACAAAATTATGAGAAAAATGTAATACTCCAAGATATTAGTCAACAAACAGAAGAAGCCACATGTTTTTAGAAAAAGAATCCTCAAAAAGAAGTTGATTCATTTAATTTTGTATGTTGGACATTTCCTCATTTGAATTGCATGAACGGAACACAGGCAAAACGAACCACTTTACAAGCGGGTTAATTACCTCACTCAAACATCAATTTATCCATTAATCACTATATCCACAACATATACATAACATTACATCTGCACAGACAACCTGCTAATCACAATACAATATCCCAAACTGGCAAAAAAAAACACAGCATGAAGTATTCACAGTACAGTAAAGGTAATAGTCATAAAGGTAGATTGCCAATAATATGCTATTAAATGTTTGATGCATGTTTAAATTAATTTATTTAAAATAAATGTTAATATATAGGTTTTTTTCTTTTAAATATGCTTGAAAATTTTAAGTTTGATCCATTTCAATTTCACACACATTTTTGTCATTTTGCAAATAATCATCAACTAATATATATATATATATATATATATATATATATATATATATATATATATATATATATATATATTAGTTGATGATTAGTTGATGATTATTTGCAAAATGACAAAAATGTGTGATTTTTTAGTTGATTGTTTTATCCCTTTATCTTGTGCTTGTTCTATACATAATGATAGCAGGAAGAAAATAACAGCCACATGTATTTATAATTAAACAAAAGTGGAAATAACGTGACCCAGAACCAGGGCTGGGGGATTACTTTAAGAAAGTATTCCGGGCTGAATACTGTATAATGTATTCAGTGTAAAAGTGTTTAAATGTATTCAGTAAAGTATTCAGAATATATAACATAAAAAGTAATGTATTCAGTGTAAAAGAATACATTTAGAATACATGTTTATAAAGGCAAGGTACAGTTGGAGGAATTTATCTGAAGCACTTAAACTCCACTTTTATCTAAGGGAATCTGAATAGCTAGTTTATTTAAATTAGATTACAGATGGACACTATTTTTTTTTTCCATAATTTTTTATTATTATATTTTTGTATGGAAGGCACAAGACAAACAAAAGGCAGTTTGTGGTCAACTACAATATTTTAACAACATTTTCATATTTTTCTTAAGCCATTATTTGTTTGGACTGACAAAGAATAATACACAATTATAATAGACACAATTATACAAATTACATACAATTTTATAAGAAATGCAAATAAAACATATTTATTTTCAAGATGATAACTGGATGCCATAAAGTAGTGAGGTCAAGTGACAACAATGCACAATAGCACAGTATATTAATTATTTTTAACTAGGCTTCCTTCCATTTTTCCATATTAAAGCCATTTTCTTTTTTTTTTTTTTTTTTTTTTTTTTTTCTTTACTTTTATTACCAATACTTTTATTTTTGGGTGCTTTTCATTTTTTTCCTTATCTTTTAATTTTTGTTTTTTATTGTTGTTTTATTTATATATTTTTTGTGAATCACTTCGTATGAGATGTTTTTTTAAAAAGTGATACATAATATCAATATGTCTGTATGTTACAATATGTGTCAACACTGAACTATCTGCCAATAAATCTATAATCCACACATTTTACAGTATTTATTTTTCTGTCATCGTTTGGACTCAAATATTCTTCAGGTCCATTTCCCTCTTTCAATCTTTGCAGTACTTTCTCCCATATTTGACCTATTCTTAGTAATATTGTTATTAATAACTGCTATTTTTCAACAGTTTTGTAAGTTTCTGATCTGGACCCCACATAAGGCATTAGGGACCCCCCCATAAGAAGTAAAAAATAGACTTAGTGGAGTTCCCAAATATTTGTATTTTAGTAAAGATAATAATGAAAAATACAATTTAATTTATGCAGTTAGAATATGATACATTTCGTGAATTATTTACAATGATCAGGGCTCCACAATGCAAGAGTTTTTCCTTGCATTTGTGTGAAAATTACTGCTTGCGAATGCAGCCTAGATTGCCTAGATTGGCTGCACAGGCACGAGTAACAGCTGATCTAACAGCCAAAGATATGAACTTATTCTTATTGCAGCCTACCATCATAATTAAAACTCCCTAATGCATCTTCCCTCATAAATACTTTTATAAATACTTTCAATACTACACCAAATACTTTTAAAACAGGCACGTTAGTTATTTATGCATTAAAATCACAGTTTTTTCGCTCTCTCTCTCCGTCCCTCCCTCTCTTTCTTTCACACGCATGCAGAGACAGAGGGAGACATATACCACGTGAAGATGGTTTAAGCGGAGTTTCTTGCTTGTTTTTATGTGTCAAAATTAGCAAAATCTCAAACATAAAATAAATGTAAAAAAAAGAATGAAATACCATTCTATCAATAACAGCCTCTTATCACAAATGTGTGAGGATGACGCACACCAAATTTACAGTATTCTGCTTCTAACGCAGGTGTGCTGGCTGTCGCATGGACAATTGCTTGTGGGTTTATTTTTTTTTGGGATCTTCAATGGTCCTGAAAATTCTATAACATCTTAACCAAGCACTGCAAGACTTTAAAAACCTCTTAAAATGGCATACCTTGTTGGTGCTTTATAACGAGATCATCAAGCAGCTGCATGGCTCTGCGTCAGACCGGTAGATATGTCAACCACTAGAAATGTATCAAGTATCATGTCTATCGCATCATTGATAAAATCGTTGTATTATAATCATCATTTTGCATTTTCCATGACCATCGATGACAGTGCTCTCTCTCGCGTGCACACAAGCAAACCTATAGCGTGAGGAGAAAGAGTGCGCATCCATGGCAGTGATATACTGTATGTGTATACTGTATTCTGTATCTTTGAGGTAGTTTATAGTGCTGCCCCCGACCAAAGAATTTCCTAGTTGACTAGTAGTCATTAGTTTAAGCCATTAGTTGACTAGCTGTCACACGTTTATGATATTAATTTAATTACTTAAATATATATATTTTGGAGGGCATTAGAAAATGTAACACTGCTTACACTGACATTACAGAGAAATACTAACTGTAATAATGAGCCTTTAAAATCTAAATTTTACAAGTGCACGCACAAAGCGAGCCACAGCAATACCGGCAAAAGTTAACATTAAGTTAAAGTTCACATTAAGTTAAACATGCAGTAAGCGAGGTACTAATTTAGCTTCCCCCCTCCCCACGAACACTTGTATAAGCCTAATAGCGCATATTTATCTAGGTTATCTAACGTTAGTGTGGGCGGCTGTGGCTCAGGTGGTAGAGCAGGTCGGCCGATAATCGCAGGGTTGTCGGTTCGATTCCTGGCCCACATGCCAAAGTGTCCTTGGGCAAAACACTAAACCCAAGCTCTGCTGCCATTGGTGTGTGAATGAGACACAGTGTAAAGTGCTTTGTAACCTCTAAGGTTAATAAAAGGTGCTAAATACAGTAAGTGCAGACTATTGACCATTAGAGTGAGTGGCTAAGCTAATGTAAGGCTACTTACATGTTTCAAATGATAAGCCATGTTTGAGGTCAATCAATGATTGGAGAATGTTTGCCTGGAGAGTTTGCATGTCACCTTCTTGGGGTTGTCCTTTACACTCTTGAAATGATCCCACACTTTGGATTTCCTGCCCGACATAATTCATTACAATATAGACCAGCCGATCATGTAAACGATCATGTCTTCGCCATTCGCCACCCAACCAACCAATCAAAACTTGGTCGACCAAGACTCTTCTCATCGACTACCATTTGGTCAACTATAAGGGGGAAGCCCTAGTAGTTTATATCTTATAACTTTCATGAATAACCCAGTTCATTTAAAAGAATAGTCCGGGTTAAATACAAGTTAAGCTCAATCGACAGCATCTGTGGCATAATGTTGATAACCACAAACTCATTATTTTGACTAATCGGGCTCGAGGCAACAGCGGCTTGCCTCACAGCCAGCCTGCCTATCCTCTGGAGCCCCCCTGAGTTGGATGAGCTCGCCACTGCATCGGAGAGTGGTCCGGCATCTGACGCGGATGACTCATCTGGGCTGCCGCCTTTGGGCCAGCATGCCCAGGCTGAGGCCCAGATGTCCGGCATGCTTGCCCAGGCCGGCACCAGCGCGGGGGTGGACTGGAACCCTCCGTCCTCCCCTCCGTCGCGGCTGGATGATTGGTTCCTTGGGTCTGTGCACCGCTCACAGCCATAGCCCCCCGGTCCCTTTCTTCCCGGAGGTGCATGATGAGCTGACGACTGCATGGAGAGCACCCCTCTCCACTCGTCACAAAGCCTCTCGCTCATCCGCTCTCACTACCCTCGACAGTGGAGCGGCCCACGGGTACACTGTGATTCCCCAGGTGGATAGGGCGGTTGCGATCCACCTATGCCCCAAGAACGCCGCCACCTGGGGGGGAGGGGGGGTCACCCTGTGCTTCCCTCAAAGGCCTGTAGGATGACGTCATCATTGGCCGCCAAAGCCTACAGCGCCACCAGACAGGCCACTTCCGCCCTGCATGCCAAGTCCACCAGGCCATGGCACTCAAAGATCTGCATGTGGGTAGTCATGATCCCGACGTGCTGCAGGAACTGCACTCAATGACCGACCTCGTCCTCAGGGCCATGAAGGCCACAGTGCAGTCACGATGGCCACACTTGTGGTTCAGGAATGAAATCTGTGGCTGAACTTGGTCGAGCTCCGCCTCAAACCGTGCCCAGCTCTCAGCACCTGCATCGAGCGCCCCGCAGGAAGCGCACGCCCGCCCATCTCAAGGACCCCCTCAAGGACCCGGAAGGACCCAGGCGCTCCTGAGACGATCGACCCAGAGACCAAGATGTTCGTTCTGGAGCTGGTAAGCAGACCAATCTGTCCCCTGGCGGAGGGCCGGGAGGAAAATCCTTGTTTGAATTGATTTCATTTTCTGCACACCCTCAGGACTGCGGTAGCCACATTCTCAATAAAAGAGCTATTTCCTTTGTCTCTGGGTGACCTGGCACCAATCATTCAAACCCTTGACAGACCTCTGCTTTCTGCGGGCAGGAGTCCCCTCGCAGCAGGTGTCCCGACGCGTCCTGGTCATGACTGATACCTCCAAATTGGGTTGGGGCGCCGTGTGCAACAGGCACGCAGCTGGGGGCTGTTGGAAAAGGGCCCCGCTGCGCTGGCACATCAACTGCCTAGAGTTGTTGACCGTATTCTTTGCCCTGCGGAGGTTTCTCCCGTTGGTGCAGGGCAAACACGTCTTGATCAGATCAAGACAGCACCACCACTGTAGCGTACATAAATCGCCAAGGCGGCGTACGCTCCCGCCACATGTCACAACTCGACAGCAGCAACTCAAGTCACTGTGCGTCACTCACATCCCCGTTAACCTCAATGTGGTGGCGGATGCGCTATCACGTCAATGCTTGCCCAGTGGAGAGTGGAGGCTTCACCCCCAGTTGGTCCAGCTGATTTGGTAGACCTGTTCGCCTCCCAAGAGACTTCCCACTGCCCACTCTGGTATGCCAGAACAGAGGCTCCCCTCGGGGCTGAAGCACTGGGTCACAGCTGGCCCATGGGGCTGCGAAACAAGTATGCATTTCCCCCAGTGAGCCTTCTTGCACAGGTGTTGGTTACTCTAAATGTCACTCTAGTGGCTCCCTATTGGCCCACCCGGGCTTGGTTCTCGGACCTTGTACTAATCGCAACAGCCCCTACCTGGCAAATCTCCATGAGGAAAGACCATCTTTCTCAGGGACGGGGCACGCTCTGGCATCCACACCCAGACATCTGGAACCTCCACGTCTGGCCCCTGGACGGGACGCGGAAGATCTAGCTGATCTACCACCTGCCGTCGAGCCCCTTCTACCAGGCAACTTTACACCCTAAAGTGGCGCTTGTACGCGAATTGGTGTTCTTCTCGGACCGAAGACCCAAAGTTGCGCAGTCAGGTCAGTGCTCTTGTTTCTGCAGGAGAGGTTGGAGGGGAGGCTGTCCGCATCCACCTTGAAGGTGTATGTAGCCCACCACCATGCAGTAGACGGCAAGTCTTTGGGTAAGAACGACTTGATTATCTGAGGTTAAATCCCTCCCGGCCAAGCCTGTTCCCCTCCTGGGATCTCTCAGTGGTCCTCTCGGGCCTTCAGAGACCCCCCTTCGAGCCGCTAGAATCAGATGGACTCAGGACCCGCTCCCTAAATACAGCCCTGCTGATCGCGCTCGCCTCCATCAAGATGGTCGGGGACCTAAAAGTGTTCTCTGTCAGCGACACTTGCCTGGAGACACACATGTGATCCTAAGATCGCGGCCGGGCTACTTTCTCAAGGTTCCTACCACGCCCTTCAGAGACCAGGTAGTGAACCAGCAAGCGCTGCCCCGGGAGGAGGCAGACCCAGGCCCTTCGTTGCTGTGTCCGGTACGTGCTTTGCGTATCTACTTGGACCACACGCAGAGCTTTAGACGTTCTGAGCAGATCTTTGTCTGCTTTGGTGGAGAGCGGAAAGGGAACGCTGACTCCAAACAGAGGCTCTCCCACTGGGTGGTGGACGCCATTTTATTGGCCTATCGTCCTCATGGGCAGTGGCCAGAGGCACCTCCCTGGCAGACATATGCAGAGCAGCGGGTTGGGCAACACCTACTACCTTTGCGAGATATTACAATCTCAGGGTAGATTCAATTTCATCCCGTGTTTTCTCAGGTCCGAGCCAGTTGAACTCGGTAATACGCTGACGGACTGACCGGGTGGATCGCTTGCACCTAGCGCCCTTTCCTTCGGTTGAGGTAAAACCGTGCGCTTTTTCTCCCAGGTGATCCCACTCACTCGGCTCCCTGGATGACTCCTACCTAGCCCTCTGGGTCCACAATTCAGTGGAGGAATTAACCGACCCAATCCACTGTACTATAATAGGTGCTCCACATGTCAGGGCTCCTACGTGGACTTCCCCCCTGTGTGTATTTTCCACGGTACGTCCCCTTACGAGCGGACCCGTGTCTCCCTTGGGCAGTTCCCACAGCCCCCCGGTCGCCATGTCTGTAGCAACTCCTCCCTCAGAAGAGGCGGGATCTACCACAGCACCACTTCCCACATGTGACCTAAAAGCCCATGTGGTGTATGTCACCACTCCTACCTCTCTTCGACACAACATCTTGTTCCCTCCATCAGGGAACGGAGGTTATATCCATAACCTAGACGTTGTTGACATAAACGGTTATGCGTACAATCAAATTACATACAAATTTTGCTTGAAATTCATCTGTCACTTTATAGAAGCTAGCCAAAGTGAGCATATGCTAATATGGACATGCTCCATGATATACAGTCATCCTACAAAAAAATAAAATAAAATAATGAATACAGTTTCACTTGCAATTAAACATTATTTGTGTGGAAGTGCATGATACCATTGAAACTTGAGACATTAGAAACCAAAATTGTCAATTTTCCTATTAAGTCTGTGATGTTAATAATTTTGTAATTTGTTTGCCCCATACAGTTTGCAGTACTATTAATAACATTTAATGTTTAATACAAAAGTCATATTTTTGTGTGTGTTTTTTGTGTTTCCACTTGATGTCTAATAAAAACCACTGTACTAGCATGTGCAAATTACAATCTGAATGACGCTAGTCTATGACTGTGGAAGATGCGTTATAGACACATGTTAATTAATAGAGAACAGACTGATGTCACAGCTTACAGAAAATGTGACAACTGTTGAATGAGGCGAACAAGATGGATTCACAGGAGTAAAATCATATGAAAGGAAGTGGGCTATTTTTATCTTAAAAACCTTTGACACTGTGTCCAATCAGAGATTGACTAGAAAGCCCATGCTTAGACCTAACATCTCAAAAACATAAATGGATGTTTTTAGTCAAAGCGGGTGGTAGACTTTAAAAGCTGCCTTTACGCCTGGGAGAGTTTTTGGAAAGAGGCAGGCAGGGTGATAATGGATGAAAATTTCCTCCTGACCCCTTTCACTCTCCTTCTGTGAGTGACACCTGTCTTTCAAAGTGATTGGCACAGCTGACACATCCATATAACAAAGATGAGAGAGCGAAAGATTTTGAAGCACATTCCACGCACAAAAAAGGAGGAAAAAAATAAGAAAGGGGAAAAGATAGAGGTGAGGCTTCAAAGTGTGTTAGAAGTGGAAAGACAGAAATGACAGATTTACTTGCTTCTATTTTGAACATAAGCTTTCTTCTTTTCGAAAACACATATGCTGAAAGCAATATTCCATCTCAAATTCGGTATTTAATTTAGTTCAACTACAAGAAAGCTTGATTTTCTCAAGCACAGATGCAATGAAGTATAAATCATACACTATCTAGTTTTATGAGTTAAGAACATCAGAGAAAAATAATCATAATAAGTCTTTACACAGTGTCCAAACCAGACATGATGCGATACGTTTCCAGAGACAAGCAATTTTTCAATCTAAAGCAGGATTTCTTTTTTTATTTATTTATATTTTATGGCAAGGACCCCCAAATATTATGATTGTTTTCCAGAGGACCTTCAATAAACAGTATTGATTGAGTTCCCAACTATGTTGGGCTTTGTTGGCTGCTTTTTTTTTATTATTTGGTCCTAGTCATCAATTTCAAAAACCTTTATAATGAAATAAATTAATATGGTGGCACAATTATATTTTTGTTTACAAAACTAATTTCAAACATTTAAGCATTCGCTTTCAGATCAAAAGATGTTTAAGATCATGAGAAACATTTCAGTCAAGTGTTTCAAAACTTTTGACCATGTAGAGTGTATATACATATACCGATCAGCCACATTAAAACCACCAGCTTAACATTGTGTAGGTCCCCCTCAAGCGACAACACGGAACTGCCACTCACTGGATATTTTTGTTTTGGAACCATTCAGAGTAACTTCTAGTGACTGTTGTGCATGAAAATCCATGGAGATCAGCAGTTACAGAAATACACAAACCAGCCCATCTGGCACTAACAATCATACCATGCTCCAAATCACTGAGATCAATGTTTTTTCCCCATTCTGATTTGTTGATGTGAACATTAACCAGAATAAGAATGAGCTTTATTGTCAAGGAAATTGTCTTGGTGACTGAAGCTTCCAGTGCACAAACAATACAACAACAAGACAGAGATTATAATTTAAAATTAAAAAGTGAATAGAAAATAGAAGTATATATAGAAATGCACTATATATATATATATATATATATATATATATATATATATATATATATATATATGTATGTGTGTGTGTGTGTGTACAAAAACAAATATGGTATATACTGATGCAAGGAATGGTGTTGGATAAATATAAATAAACTAATTTGTGTATTGCACATAATTATTGCTCAATGGGGCAGTTTTAACTGTTCATGAGATGGATAGCCTGAGGGAAAAAATGTCCTGTGCCTGATGGCTCTGGTGCTCAGTGCTCTGTAGCACCATCCAGAAGGCAACTGTTCAAAAAGGTAGTGGGCTCGGTGAGTGGGGTCCAGTTTGATTTTTACAGCCTTTTTCCTCAATCTGAAAGTGTACAGTTCTTGAAGGGAGGGCAGGGGGTATCCAGTAATGATGAATTCAATGATGAAACACCATCTGGACCCTGAGCTTTCCTTGAATTTTGTTTCCAGAAGACATGGCATTCCTCCTCTTCACATATCAGATTGCATACAGGAGGGGGGAGGAGGAGGGTTGTAGGAGATGTTTATGTGAAGTGAAGGTCAGAGCGGGTGTGGGGTGTGAGACTTGGCCTTTCAAATCTAAAGTAAAACACATTAAATTCGTCAGCTAGTGTTTGGTTCCCTATAGTGTTGGGGGATGGTGTCTTGAAGTTATTAAAGTCTTTTAGGCCTCTCCACACTGATGCAGGGCTGTTAGCTGAATACTTGTTTTTCAGATTATCAGAGTAGCTTCTTTTAACCACTCTGATTTCCTTATTAAGTGTGTTCCTGGCCTGAATGTACAGTATTTTATCTGTAAGCATCCTCTTTGGCCTGACGAAGCTGCCTGAGTTTTGTTGTAAACCATGGTTTGTCATTGATGAATGTTTAATAAACTCAGCTAAACAAAGAAATATCATCTCACTTTCAACTGCTTTTATTTTCAGCAAACTTATCATGTGTAAATATTTGTATTAACATAAAAGACAACTAAGACATAAAATTTACACATTTCACTGACATGTGACTAACAGACAATGAATAATGTGTCCCTGAACGTGGGAGTCAAAATCAAAGTAAGAGTCAACATCTGGTGTAGCCACCAGCTGCATTAAGTACTGCAGTGCATTTCCTCCTCATGGACTGCACCAGATTTGCCAGTTCTTGCTGCGAGATGTTACCCCACTCTCCCACCAAGGCACTTGCAAGTTCCCAGAAGTTGGGGGGACAAGCCCTCACTCTCCAATCCAACAGGTCCCAGACTTGTAGAACACTGACATTCCTGTCTTGCAGGAAATCATGCACAGAACGAGCAGTATGGCTGGTGGCATTGTCATGCTGGAGGGTCATGTCAGGATGAGCCTGCAGGAAGGGTATCACATGAGGGAGGAGATGTTTTCCCTGTAATGCACAGCATTGAGATTGCCTACAGTGACAACAAGCTCAGTCCGATGATGCTTTGACATACCGCCCCAGACCAAGACGGACCTTCCACCTCCAAATCGATCCCGCTCAAGAGTACAGGCCTCGGCGTAACGCTCATTCCTTCGACGATACACATGAGCCCTACCATCACCCCTGTTGAGACAAAAACACGACTCGTCAGATGGTGCCGAGTATGGCTGCTGCATCGCGGGCTCCGTCAAAACGCTGCAGTTTATTGTTTGTTTTGTTTACAGTTTTGTGTTTTTTTGTCTTGGATGTTGTCTGCCTTATTGTGTACGACAGGCAATTACACACTGAAAACCGGACTTCAAATTCCTCAACGCCGACTCGCTGTTTAAAAACACGCCAGCGGAGCCCTTTGTCTGGGCTGCTCGGCTGCGGAAACGCAGAAGGAAAAAGGGAAAAAGAGCCGGCGTTCAAATCAGAGTAAGACGTCGCGCAAATCGACCCCCGCTACCCAGTATTCTACTTGCAAATGTTCAGTCTCTGGACAACAAACTCTGCGAGCTGAGAGCGCGGATCTCTTTCCAACGAGAGACGAGGGACTGCTGCGTTATATGCCTTACAGAAACCTGGCTGGCTGCAGAGATTCCAGACTCGGCCATTGAAACCGCGGGGTTCTCCGTTCACCGAGCGGACAGAGCGAAAGACCTCTCAGGTAAAAGCAGAGGTGGTGGTGTATGTTTTATGATCAACAAATCATGGTGTGATCAGAGGAACGTACATTTTATCAAGTCTTTCTGCTCTCCTGATCTGGAATATCTCATGCTTCTGTGTCGACCATTCTGGCTACCGAGGGAATTCACAGCGGTCATCATCACAGCTGTGTACATCCCCCCACAAGCCGACACAGACCGGGCACTCAGGGAACTGTATGGGTGTATAAGTGAGCAGGAAACCGCGCACCCTGAGGCTGCGTTCATTGTTGCCGGGGACCTCAACAAAGCAAATTTTAAAACAATAGCACCAAAATATCACCAACACATCAGCTTCAACACACAAGGAGGCCGGGTCTTGGACCACTGCTATTCTCCTTTCTGGGATGGCTACAAATCCCTCCCCCACCAACCATTTGGTAAATCGGACCACTCTTCCATTCTGCTTCTGCCCGCTTACAGGCAGAAACTGAAACGGGAAGCACCCACCCTCAGAATGATCCAGTGCTGGTCGGTTTTGATCACGCGGACTGGGAGATGTTCCGGTCCGCCTCTGATGATAACATCCAGGTTTACGCTGCGTGCGGCACTCAGTGCACGGACCTCCGCTTTTAATTCCGGGAACACAAGCCAGTTATGCCCTCCGTAACACTATCAGAGCAGCCAAACGCCAATACAGGCACAAAATTGAAGGACAGTTTAACACCACAGACTCTAGAAGCATGTGGCAGGGAATTAACATCATCACGGACTATAAACGGAATAAAATCTCCACCATGAACACCGCTGCCTCTCTCCCGGATGATCTTAATTCATTTTATGCTCATTTTGAGGAAAACAACACCGCCCTCGCAGAGAGAGCACTCACGGCTGACGCTACAGAGGTTGGTTCACTCTCTGTCTCTGTTGCGGATGTAACACGTTCCTTCCGACGGGTGAACATCCGTAAAGCCGGGGGCCAGACGGCATTCCTGGCCGCGTCATCAGAGCGTGCGCGAATCCACTGGCTGGTGTTTTTACGGACATTTTCAATCTGTCCTGTCTCCCTGTCTGTCTGTAGTCCCCACATGCTTTAAAACATCAACCATTGTGCCTGTTCCGAAGCAAACTCCGGAATCTGGGCTTAAACACCTCGCTGTGCAGCTGGATCCTGGACTTCCTGTCAGGCAGACGTCAGGTGGTCAGAATGGGCAGCAACACCTCCTCATCACTGACCCTCAACACTGGAGCCCCGCAGGGCTGTGTTCTCAGCCCACTCCTGTATTCACTATACACACATGACTGTGTGGCAACACATGGCTCCAATGCCATCATTAAGTTTGCTGACGATACGACGGTGGTAGGTCTGATCACTGACAATGATGAAACAGCCTACAGAGAGGAGGTGCACACTCTGACACGCTGGTGTCAGGAGCACAACCTCTCCCTCAAAGTCAGTAAAACCAAGGAGCTTGTAGTGGACTTCAGGAAGAAAGACAGAGAACACAGCCCCATCACCATTAATGGAGCACCGGTGGAGAGAGTCAGCAGCTTCAAGTTCCTCGGTGTCCACATTACTGAGGAACTCACATGGTCCGTCCACACTGAGGCCGTTGTGAAGAAGGCTCACCAGCGCCTCTTCTTCCTGAGACGGCTGAGGAAGTTTGGAATGAACCACCACATCCTCACACAGTTCTACACCAGCACTGTAGAGAGCATCCTGACTGGCTGCATCACCGCCTGGTACGGCAATAGCACCGCCCACAACCGCAAAGACCTGCAAAGGGTGGTGCGAACTGCCAGAAACATCATCAGAGGTGAGCTTCCCTCCCTCCAGGACATCAGTGTGCGAAAAAAGCTCAGAGGATCATCAGAGACTCCAGTCACCTGAGTCATGGGCTGCTCTCACTGCTACCATCAGGCAGGCGGTATCGCAGCATCAGGACCCGCACAAGCCAACTACATGACAGTTTCTTCCCCCAAGCAATCAGACTTTTGAACACTTGATCTCTCACGATCAGCAATCAGCATTGCACTTTATTAATCATCATCTTGTCCCACACACTGGACTGTCAAATATATTCTCCCCAATTCAACGACTGACTGTATATATATTTTTATATACCCTTACACATTTTTTTTTTTATTGTATGTGTATTCTATATTGTGTGTATTGTTTACTGTACATTGTATATTGTGTTGTATAAGTATGTGTACATGTGTTATGTAAATTGTGTTGTGTAAATATGTTGTTTATTGTAATTGGTACTACTGCTATGTTATTCGGAACTGCACACAAGACTTTCACCTACTGTTGCACTTGTGTACACAGTAGTGTGACAATAAAGTGATTTGATTTTATTTGATTGAAGAGCACTTTTGCCAGTCCTGTCTGGTCCAGTGAAGGTGGGTTAGAGCCCATGGGCGATGTTATTGCCGGTGATGTCTGGTAAGGACCTGCCTTACAACAGGCCTACATGCCCTCAGTCCAGCCTCTCTCAGCCTATTGCAGAGAGTCTGATCAATGATGGAGGGATTGTGCATTCCTGGTTTAACTCGGGCAGTTGTTGTTGCCATCCAGTGTCTGTCCTGCAGGTGTGATATTCGGATGTACCAATCCTGTGCAGGTGTTGTTACACGTGGTCTGACACTGCGAGGATTATCAGCTGTCCTTCCTGTCTCCCTGTAGCGCTGTCTTAGGCGTCTCACAGTATGGACATTCCAATTTATTACCCTGGCCACATCTGCAGTCCTAATGCCTCCATGCAGCATGCCTAAGGCACATTCACGCAGATGAGCAGGGACCCTGGACATCTATATTTTGGTGTGTTTCAGAGTCAGTAGAAAGGTCTCTTTAGTGGCCTAATTTTTATAACTGTGACCTTAATTGCCTACCGTATGTAAGCTGTTAGTATCTTAATGACTGTTCCACAGGTGCAGGTTCATTAATTGTTTATGGTTCATTGAACAAGCATGGAAAATATTGTTTAAACCCTTTACAATAAAGATCTGTAAAGTCATTTGGATTTTTACAAAATTATCTTTAAAATATAGTGTCCTGAAAAAGGGAAATTTCTTTTTTAGCTGAGTTTAAATGTTATGTATTGACTCTGATTGCAATACATAGATGTAGGCACTACTTTGTGGCGCGTTAGAACATTACGCTCCACTATGAGTGTGTGTGTGTTAAGTCAGCGGATTGATGCATGTTTGTTCTGTGTGCGATGATGGTTCAGTAAATACAATCGTCTCAACTGTGACTGCGAGTCTGTGTTTATTAAAGGTTATGTTAAGAGAAGAAACATAACAAAACTGGCGACGAGTCTTAAGAAGAACCCGCGAAATACATCAGATTGAATAAGACCGGTGTAAAGTTTTGAATGGACTTGGTTTTGTGGACGAAAGTTTCGTCTGCTCACCCCGCAGTTCTGCCATGGACGAGCTAGCTGGAGGTGGGGACGTTTGTTCATCAAGACCAAGGTAAAAGTGATTAGATGCCAAGAAGCAAAAATGGCTGGAATATTGGGACATATGGACAGTTTTGATAGTTCGGTGGAGGACTGGACAACATATGTGGAAAGAGTTGAGCAGTACTGTCTAGCAAACGAGATACAGAATGAAAGACAAGTAGCAGTCCTACTAAGTGTTATGGGCGCGAAAACTTACAACGTACTCCGCAGCCTTGCTCCAGCTAAACCGGCAGACAAAACATTTGATGAAATAACGCGAACGCTGAAAAGTCACCTAAACCCAGCGCCATTAGTGATCGCTGAGCGTTTTAGATTTCACAAGAGAAACCAGTCAAAAAGTGAGTCCGTGTCAGAATACATCGCTGAGCTGAGGAAACTAGCCGAGCATTGCCAGTTTAGAGATGGACTTTCTGACGCTTTGAGGGACCGGTTCGTGTGCGGGCTGCACAACGAGAGCATTCAAAAACGGCTTTTGACGGAGGACAAACTTACTTTACAACGAGCAGTGGAAATTGCGGTTTCAGTGGAGACAGTAGTAAGGGATGCAACAGAACTGCAAGGTAAAAACCCAACGACATGTTCTGTATTCAAAATGCACTCCAAGCTGTGGAATACCAAAGCAAAGCCCTGCTTCAGATGCGGTAAACAGTCACATGACCCCACGGAGTTTTGGTTTAAAGATAAAGACTGCCGTCAATGTAATAAGAGGGGGCACATACAGAAAATGTGTAAATCAAAGTACAGCAACTCTAAAGAGAAAGTAAATGTAAAAAGAGGGCAGAGGCTTCACAAAGTAGCACAAACAGACTCTGACAGTTCTAGTGAGGAAGAATTGGCCTGTTTAGGGTTGTATGCGACAGAAAAGGATGACAGTGATGTGATATGGCTGACACCAAAAGTCAATGGAGTGCCATTAAAAATGGAACTAGACACAGGGTCAGCGCTGTCAATCATATCTTTCAAGGATTACAAGAAAAACTTTCCAGACACAAAACTGTCACGCACCAGAGTAAAGTTGAAAACATACACGGGTGAAAAAGTCACACCACTGGGAAAACTCAAAGTGAAAGTGAAATATAAAAACCAAACTTGCAATCTTGAGCTGTTTGTTCTGAAGGATGGAGGGGTGCCACTGTTTGGTCGCAGATGGCTAAGACAGATCAGGCTCAACTGGCATGAAATAAAGACTTTGCGTATTGCCTCCAAGCAACTCACTGACAAAAAGTTATCTGAAATACTTGACAAGCATGCACAAGTCTTTAGTGAAGGCATTGGAACCATGAAACACATCAAAGCGCGTCTTGAGCTACAAGAAGATGCAAAACCAAAGTTTCACAAAGCACGACCTGTTCCATATGCTCTACGGCCAAAAGTGGAAGCTGAACTGCAACATCTCATGGATCAACAGATATTATCCAAGGTGGACTGGTCTGAATGGGCTACACCAATTGTGCCTGTGGCTAAAAAGTCTTCAGACAAGTTGCGCATTTGTGGTGATTTCAAAGTAACTGTTAATCCTGTACTTCATGCAGATCAGTATCCACTACCTCGCATTGATGACATTTTTGCATCCTTAGCAAATGGTGAACATTTCACAAAGATTGACCTTGCACAAGCTTATCTACAAATGGAGATGGATGAAAGTTCACGCAAGTACCTCACCATTAACACCCACAAAGGTCTATACCAATACAATCGGCTTGTATTTGGCATTACTAGTGCTCCAGCAATCTGGCAACGTGCTATGGACCAGGTGCTACAAGGAATTTCAGGTACTCAATGTTACTTAGATGACATTATTGTGACAGGCTCAGACGAAAACTCACATTTGGTCAATTTGGATGCAGTTTTGACAAAACTGGAGGAATATGGGCTTAAGGCAAATAGGAAGAAATGCGAGTTCTTCAAGGAGTCCATTGAGTATTGTGGTCACAAAATATATAAACAGGGACTTCACAAAACTCAGGACAAAATTGAGGCCGTTGTGAATTCTCCACAACCGGAAAACGTAAGTCAGTTACGTTCATTTCTTGGCCTCGTTAACTATTACCATAAGTTTTTGCCAAATCTTTCAACGGTGTTGCACCCACTCAATGTGCTGTTGCATCAAAACACAAAGTGGGATTGGACTAGAGACTGTGAGCAGGCGTTTAAAAAGGCAAAGAAACTCATCATTTCAGACAAAGTGCTGACTCATTATGACCCAAAGTTGCCCTTGCGCCTAGCATGTGACGCTTCGCCTTACGGTATTGGTGCCGTTCTGTCACACAAAATCAGTGATGGCTCTGAACGCCCCATAGCTTTTGCATCATGTTCTCTGTCACCAGCAGAGCGTAATTACGCACAGATAGACAGAGAAGCTTTAAGTTTAGTGTGGGGAGTGAAAAAGTTTAACCAGTATCTATATGGCAAGCATTTCACGCGGATTACAGACCATCAGCCACTAGTTTCTATTTTCAGTCCACACAAAGGTGTTCCGGCAACGGCTGCGGCTCAGTTACAGCGTTGGGCTCTTTTTCTGGGAGCGCACACCTACACCATTGAATACAAAGGGACAAAACTACATGGAAATGCAGATGGACTGTCCCGTCTGCCTCAGTCACTGTCAGGGAAGGGCTCTGATCCTGCTTTAAACCTTCACATGTTACAAATGGAAACGCTCCCTGTGACAAGTGCACAAATAAGCAAAGAAACAAGAAACGACCCATTGCTTTCCAGAGTGTATGATTTAACTGTGAATGGTTGGACAGCACGCACAGATACAGAACTTTCGGACTATTTCACCAGAAAAGACCAACTTACCGTGTGTCAAGGATGTGTCATGTGGGGGTCACGTGTAATTGTACCTCCCAAACTGCGACCCAAAGTTCTTAACTCACTGCATGATGGACACATGGGTGTGGTGAAAATGAAAAGTCTCGCTAGAAGTTATGTATGGTGGCCTGGCCTTGACAACCAAATTGAAACTCTGGTCAAAACATGCACAGGTTGCCACCACACTCAGCGCCAACCTCAGATTGCACCCGTTCACACTTGGGAATGGCCAGTTGCCCCGTGGCAACGCCTTCATATCGACTACGCTGGACCTTTCTTGGATCACATGTTCCTTATTGTGGTCGACGCTCATTCCAAGTGGCCCGAAGTTTTCACTGTGAAGAAAGCAACTTCAACTGTAACAGTGAACCTATTACAGATGCTTTTTGCTCGCACTGGATACCCGCTACAACTTGTAAGTGACAATGGTACCCAGTTTACCAGTGAGGAGTTCCAAACTTTCCTGAAAATCAACGGGATTAAACACTTAACATCTGCTCCTCACCATCCGGCAACTAATGGACTAGCTGAGCGGTTTGTACAAACCTTTAAACAGTCCATGAAAGCAAGTAGAAAGGAGGAAGTGCCACTGCAGCAGAAAATTGCCAACTTTCTGCTGGCGTACAGAAACACTCCACACACTACTACTGGACAGTCACCGTCAATGTTGTTTATGGGAAGAAACTTGAGATCTCGCTTGGATCTAGTGAAACCGGACATTCAAAAACAGGTGTCAAACAAACAATGTTCACCCATTCAACAACAAAGAAAACTGAGATCATTTGATGTTGGACAAAAAGTACTGACAAGAGACTATCGCAGCCAGAGTGACAAATGGCAACAAGCAGAAATCTTGTCACAAACTGGACCGCTGTCATACACTGTGAGTGTGGAACCCAATGTCATCTGGTGCAGACATGTTGATCAACTTCTTGATGCTTCACCTGGAAAGGTGACTGGTCAAACTGGGACATCTGCTGTTCTACCGAATCTAGGGGACAGTACTACAACACCGGACATGACATGAGTTATTGAAATGTTGTAAAATTTTAATTGTTTTCAAATTGGATATTGGTAAATCAATATAATTTTTGTTTGATGATTATAAGTGCATCAAAGCTGGAAGGGAGGAATTGTTATGTATTGACTCTGATTGCAATACATATATGTAGGCACTACTTTGTGGCGCGTTAGAACATTACGCTCCACTATGAGTGTGTGTGTTAAGTCAGCGGATTGATGCATGTTTGTTCTGTGTGCGATGATGGTTCAGTAAATACAATCGTCTCAACTGTGACTGCGAGTCTGTGTTTATTAAAGGTTATGTTAAGAGAAGAAACATAACATTAAATATATAAAAAAATTTAATTTTTTCTTCCCTAAGCATTGGATTTGGATATGAGTGTTATTGCCATTGTTGCAAGTAATTTAAAAAGTGATTTCCTTTGTGGCTCCCAAAAACTGCACAGATGATCAGGCAGAGCCAGAGAGACATTTAATTTGAAATTTCTTATACAGTCTTCATAGTTCTGAAGACAATATCCAGCTAGCATGCACTGCTGTCAGGGCAGACAGAGATGTGATCTTGTGACTGGCACATACTGTGCCCACATTTGTACTGCACCATAAAAAACATAAATGGCACTAAGAAACAGTGGCCAAGACATTAACGTGGCAATTAGCCGCAAGGCAATTATCAGCCGTCGAGATTAAGCCGGCTGCCCCAAGGTGTTTCTTTTCATGTTTAATAGCTGTTGAGTAGTTTGATAAATTGTTAGAGTGAGTTTGTGCAATGTTGGAATTCACAGCTGCCAGATCAGTTTGAAGACTGATTCAGTGAGAAGTCAATTAATTAGAAGTTTTTTTTTTTTTTGCTTTTCATGAACCTCTTCTGACACTTTCTACAAAAAATGCAAAGGTTTAAATGTCAACGAATTAACGTGGAAGTGTGGAATTGAGAAATGTGTTGCTTGATTCCTGCCAGCAAGGTACCGAGGGGAAATTCATACGTCAACAATAACACTCATGAAAACAGACACGTGTAGATGTGTGGGGGAAAAAGCCACAATGTTTTCACTTACCGAACACACGGTCTTTGACATTTCAGAAAAATCTTCCTGCATATGGTCTTTTTGTTTTAATTGAGTATGACATGTTATGCTGTATGCAGTCTATTTATACACACTTAAGCCACAGACTGTCTTTAAATCATTGCAGTTTGACTAACAAAAGTGGTTGTGGTTTGGGTCGACAGGGAAATAATTACCCATGCACAGTGAAAGTATGAAATACAGGTAAGAGCAACACAAAAGGCATCTGAAATACATTCAGCTCTAAATGAACCAAATGGAAACAAAAGTGAATGTTTCATCAGATATTGCACATCTTTGGCATCTGTTCTCTCACACTCTAAAAGCCTTAAAGATTTTACTCACACCCACAGTTTCTCATAAACACATAAGATACTAGCTCTCTCTTTTGCTTTTCCTTGCTCTCTCGCTCTCTCTCTCTCTCTAACACTTTATCTCTCACCTGATTCATCATCAGACTTGTTCTCGTTCTCAGAGTCTGTGAGGGTCAGGGCGGAGTTCTCTCTGCTGGATAGGCCAGAACTGCAGCGGGACTTGATGCCATGGCCCCCCCACAGCTGGATGGCTCGCTCTGGGGAGATGGGGCCCTCTGGGTCGGAATCCGCATCGGAACCGGCACTTAGAGAGTAGCCGCGTTGCAGGAGGCCAAGGTCTGGGCAGTACGTGTTCTGATGAGGGGCTGGTTCACAGATGCCCAACTCAGCTAAAGTAAAGTTCTCTAAAATAATAGAGACAAAACATAATCGGTTAACAGAAAGACTAACCTAAGAGAATCCACTGAGTTTCCTTGGATGCACCCTGTGAAACGTTCATGCCATGAACAAACTACACACTGCATCTACAGAAATTACAACAAGCCAAATTAATAAAACGGAAGTTAAAACTCACTAAAAGGAATGACTGAAATAAAGTCTATCGCACTCAATGATCTCAGAACTGCATAAGTCATTTGACAGTAATTACTAATTGTGTAATTATCAGTGGTATAATATTTACTGTACTCTGTACATTTTGTAGACACAAAGCCTGTTCACACCATGTCCATTGGTGACTAAACAACTTATATAAATGATTTCCAAACTGTATTTTATTTCCAACTGTACTTCCACAAGTTCACATTAACCAAGACTAATAAATGCAGTAATATATATATATATATATATACTCACCTAAAGGATTATTAGGAACACCTGTTCAATTTCTCATTAATGCAATTATCTAATCAACCAATCACATGGCAGTTGCTTCAATGCATTTAGGGGTGTGGTCCTGGTCAAGACAATCTCCTGAACTCCAAACTGAATGTCAGAATGGGAAAGAAAGCTGATTTAAGCAATTTTGAGCGTGGCATGGTTGTTGGTGCCAGACGGGCCGGTCTGAGTATTTCACAATCTGCTCAGTTACTGGGATTTTCATGCACAACCATTTCTAGGGTTTACAAAGAATGGTGTGAAAAGGGAAAAACATCCAGTATGCGGCAGTCCTGTGGGCTGAAAATGCCTTGTTGATGCTAGAGGTCAGAGGAGAATGGGCCGATTGATTCAAGCTGATAGAAGAGCAACTTTGCCTGAAATAACCACTCGTTACAACCGAGGTATGCAGCAAAGCATTTGTGAAGCCACAACACGCACAACCTTGAGGCGGATGGGCTACAACAGCAGAAGACCCCACCGGGTACCACTCATCTCCACTACAAATAGGAAAAAGAGGCTACAATTTGCAAGAGCTCACCAAAATTGGACAGTTGAAGACTGGAAAAATGTTGCCTGGTCTGATGAGTCTTGATTTCTGTTGAGACATTCAGATGGTAGAGTCAGAATTTGGCGTAAACAGAATGAGAACATGGATCCATCATGCCTTGTTACCACTGTGCAGGCTGGTGGTGGTGGTGTAATGGTGTGGGGGATGTTTTCTTGGCACACTTTAGGCCCCTTAGTGCCAATTGGGCATCGTTTAAATGCCACGGCCTACCTGAGCATTGTTTCTGACCATGTCCATCCCTTTATGGCCACCATGTACCCATCCTCTGATGGCTACTTCCAGCAGGATAATGCACCATGTCACAAAGCTTGAATCATTTCAAATTGGTTTCTTGAACATGACAATGAGTTCACTGTACTAAAATGGCCCCCACAGTCACCAGATCTCAACCCAATAGAGCATCTTTGGGATGTGGTGGAACGGGAGCTTCGTGCCCTGGATGTGCATCCCACAAATCTCCATCAACTGCAAGATGCTATCCTATCAATATGGGCCAACATTTCTAAAGAGTGCTTTCAGCACCTTGTTGAATCAATGCCACGTAGAATTAAGGCAGTTCTGAAGGCTGAAAGGGGTCAAACACAGTATTAGTATGGTGTTCCTAATAATCCTTAAGGTGAATGTATATATATATATATATATATATATATATATATATATATATATATATATATATATGTATATATATAGATATATATAGAATTTTTAGGAAAATAATGAATTTAATCAATTTTGGAATAAGGCTGTAACATAAAATGTTGGACAGCCTTATTCCACATTTTATGTTACAGCCTTATTCCAAAATTGATTAAATTCATTATTTTCCTAAAAATTCTACAAACAATACCCCATAATGACAACGTGAAACAAGTTTGTTTGAAATCTTTGCAAATGTATTAAAAATAAAAAAGGATCACATGTACATAAATATTCACAGCCTTTGCTCAATACTTAGTTGAAGCACCCTTGGCACCAATTACAGCCTCAAGTCATTTTGAGTATGATGCTACAATCTTGGCACACCTATTTTTTGGCAGTTTATCCCATTCTTCTTTGCAGGACCTCTCATGCTCCATCAGGTTGGATTGGGAGCGTAGGTGCACAGCCATTTTCAGATCTCTCCAGAGATGATCAATTGGGTTTAAGTCTGGGCTCTGGCTGGGTCATTCAAGGACATTCACAGAGTTGTCCCGTAGCCACACCTTTGTTATCGTGGATGTGTGCTTAGGGTCTTTGTCCTGTTGGAAGATGAACCTTCACCCCAGTCTGAGGTCCAGAGCGCTCTGGAGCAGGTTTTCATCAAGGATGTCTCTGTACATTGCTGCATTCATCTTTCCCTCGATCCTGACTAGTCTCCCAGTTCCTGCCGCTAAAAAACATCCCCACACCATGATGCTGCCACCACCATGCTTCACTGTAAGTATGGTTTTGGCCAGGAAATGAGCGCTGCCTGGTTTACTCCAGACACGATGCTTGCCATTCAGCCAAAAGAGTTCAATGTTTGTTTCATCAGACCAGAAAATTTTGTTTCTCATGGTCTGAGAGTCATTCAGGGGCCTTTTGGCAAACTCCAGGTCGGCTGTCATGTGCCTTTTACCGAGGAGTGGCTTCCATCTGGCCACTCTACCATACAGGCCGGAGTGATAGAAAGCCGCAGAGATGGTTGTTCTTCTGGAAGGTTCTCCTCTCTCCACCGAAAAACACTGGAGCTCTGTCAGAGTGACCATTGGGTTCTTGGTCACCTCCCTGACTAAGGCCCTTCTCCCCTGATCGCTCAGTTTGGCCGGGCAGCAAGCAATAGGAAGAGTCCAGGTGGTTCAAATCTTCTTCCATTTACGGATGATGAAGGCTACTGTGCTCATTGGGACCTTCAATGATGCATAATTTTTTCTGTACCCTTCCCCAGATCTGTGCCTCGATACAATCCTGTCTCTGAGGTCTACAGACAATTCCTTGGACTTCATGGCTTGGTTTGTGCTCTAACATCCACTGTTAACTGTGGGACCTTATATAGACAGGTGTGTGCCTTTCCAAATCATGTCCAATCAACTGAATTTACCACAAGTGGACTCCAATCAAGTTGTAGAAACATTTCAAGGATGATCAGTGGAAACAGGATGCACCTGAGCTCAATTTTGAGTGTCATGGCAAAGGCTGTGAATACTTATGTACATGTGATTTTTTTATTTGTAATAAATTTGCAAAGATTTCAAACTAACTTCTTTCATGCTGTCATTATGGAGTATTGTGTGTAGAATTGTGAGGAAAATATAATTAATAAATTTTATAAATTTTGTAAATTAATAAATTAAATAAATTAATAAATTTTGGAATAAGGCTTTAAAATAACTAAATGTGGAAAAAGTGAAGCTGTGAATACTTTCCGGATGCACTGTGTATGTATGTATATATATATATATATATATATATATATATATATATATATATATATATATATATATTTATGTGTGTGTCACTCTGTCAGTCTGGGTTTTTGTCTGAGAGGACCGTGGCATTATTGTACCATGTCTGTCTTGTGCTTCATTGTCTGTCTTTGTCGAAGTGCTTGGTTTCGGTTGTATACCCTGCCATGCACTCTTCGGTCCATCTTGGACATCATGTCGGGAGCATGGTGTCTGGACTTCCAGTCTGGTTCGGTTTCGGTCTGTGTCGGGATCCGGACACTCGTACTTTATGTCTGTCTGTTATTGACATGGGTGCATTGCACTTATGTCATCTTGGCAACATGCACTCAATAGTTTGTCTGGCCCTCGCAAATGGGGGTGCGCCTCACGTCACGCTCGTGTTGCATTGGGTGCCTGGGTTGCAAGCTGTCTTCATGTTGTGCTGAGGTTTGGTTACTTCGGTCAAAGGTGTTGGGTGTGTGTGTGGTCAATCACTCGCACGGGTGTTCTGTCTTGCTTTGTCACCTGTTGTGTGCATCACGTGGTGTTTGCCTCACAATGTACTCTCAGATTTCGTTTAGTGTGAGAATGCGTAGCATCACTTTGTTTGGCGTTGTTACGCATTCTCTAATCTTGTTTGTCAGTTGGAATGGGTGTATATTGCTTAATGGTTTTGGCAATCTGCGCTCATACCATTTCAGGTGTTTTGTTGTTTTGTGAGAGCATGTTGCTTTGTGTTTTTCTGTATTGCCATGTGTCTCTCTGTCTTACGTCATACCCTGCCTCCTTGTTTGCTTATTATTAGTTTATTAGTCACACATACCCTGTATTTTTAACCTATTTTAGTCTCCTTGTGTATGCTGTCCAGTGCCAGTTTGTCTTGTGTATTCGGTTGGTCCTGTGTTATCCAGTCGGTCTTGTCTGTTGGTTGGTCACTGTTGCTCATGCTTATGATTATTTCCTATCCTTACATAATCCGGTCAGTCATGCAACAAGTACCGCTGCCCCAGCCTTGATTGTGATATAAACAGTTCTTCTGACCACAATTGTAGAGTGTGGTTATCTGAGTTAACATATACTTTGTCAGTTCAAACCAGTCTGGCCATTCTCTGTAGTTCTCTCTCATCAACATGGCATTTCCATCCACAGAACTGTCACTCACGTTTTTTATTGTTTTTGGCACCATTCTGAGTAAGTTCTAGAGACTGTTGTGTGTGAAAATCCCAGGAGATCAGCAGTTACAGAAATAATCAAACCAGCCTGTCTGGCACCAACAATCATCCATGCGATTATCTAATCAGCCAATTGTGTGGCAGCAGTGCAGTGCATAAATTCATGCAGATATGGGTCAGGAGCTTCAGTTAACGTTCACATCAACCATCAGACCCTGCCATGATTTTTGGTGCCAGATGAGCTGGTTTGAGCATTTCTGTTACTGCTGATTTTCTTGGGATTTTCATGCACAACAGTCTATATATTGACTCCGCATGGTGCCAAAAATAAAAAAACATCCAGTGAGGGGCAGTTATGTGGATCGAAATGCCTTGTTGATGAGAGAGGTCAACAGAGAATGGCCAGACTGTTTAAAACTGATCAATTATATGGTAACTCAGATTACCATATAATCTGAGTTACCGCTCTTTACAATTGTGTTGAGAAGAATAGCATCTCAGAATGCTATACTGGGGCAGGATATTGGGTGCCCAAGGCTCATCTATGCGCAAGGTCTGGTCTGAGCTAACACTTTTTTAATGATGGTTAAGGGAGGAATGTATCACAACACACAGTGCATTGCACCCTGCTGTTTATGGGGCTGCGTAGCCACAGACCAATCAGAGTGCCCATGATGACCCCTGTCCCCAGGCCTACAATGGGCACGCGAGGGTTGGAACTTGACCTTGGAGCAGTGGTTTCATTTTCTTTTACATCACGTGGACGGCAGTGTACTTGTGCGCCTTTAACCAGGATGCAATTTGGGCAGATGACAAGCCGGCAGAGGGAGTATGATGCCCTGGAAAATGTTCTGCTGGGAAACCCTTGGTCTGGCCATTCATGTGGACGTAAATTTAACACGTGCCACCTACCTAAACACAGTTGTAGACAAGTCATACCCCTTCATGGCAATGTTATTCCCTGATGGCAGTGGCCTCTCAACAGGATAATGTGCCCTGTCACACTGCAGCAGACATTATTCGGGAATGGTTTGAGGAACAAAATGAAGAGTTCAAGGTGAACATGGCCTCCATATCCCACAGATCTCAATCCGATTGAGCATTTGTGGTATGTGCTGGACGAACAAGTCTGATGCACAGCAGATCCACCTTGCAACTTACAAGACTTGAAGGATCTGCTACTAATGTCTTGATGCCAGAAACCAGAGGACAACTTCAGGGGTCTTGTAGAGTCCTGCACTGTTTTTTGGCGGCACGCGGAGGACCAACAACATAATAGGCAGGTGGTCATAATGTTTTGCCTCATCATTGTATATGGCACGTCATCCAAATTAACTGAATATAGACAAGCTGTGGAAAATCAATTAAAGGATAAGGCATGCGCAACCAATTTCTTCTATACAGTAATTAAATGTCAATGCATGCCCTCAAATCAGCTGATAATCAAGAAACAATTTAATTCATTAACAGCCTTTCAGACAGGAATCTTCAAAGCACCAGAGATCAATACAGCCAAAATAGAGTTGCTTTATTTCTAACTATGAAGTGGGTGGGAAAACAAAAAAACACATCTATTATAATACATAAAACGTAATAATGCAGATACTGCAGAGTGTGAGTTTTAAGGGAGCACTGGAGACATCTACAACTATTAAAATGAGCTTCGCTGGAATAAAAGAAAGCTGCTTTAACCAGTCTAAGCTGGTTTGATGCAGTGGTCTAAATTTGTCTAGCTAGCAGGATTAGAGAAGTTTTGGGCAATTGTCAGCTAGATTGATTGACAGACTGGATGTCCAGCTTAACAAGCTGAAGTCCATCTTGGTCAGGCAGCAAGACAATCTTAACCATCAAATTAAACCAAACATGCAAAGACCAACCAAGCAGCTCAGTTTGGTTTAACTTGTTTTTATTCAGCTCGGAGTACTGTACAAAGCTATAAATAACAATGGCTTGTCCTACGGTACTAGTAAAGCTACAAACACAACTAGTTATGCTATTATTGTACACTCAAAAAATATGTAAGCTTATATATTAGATAAGATTTACACATTTCAATTTCCTATCAAAATCTCATTAAACTGAATTGTGTAATGTTTAATAAAATTACATTAATAAAGCATTAAATAATATAAAATATTTATGATTTTTATTTTATTTAATTAAACATTACACAATTCCATTTTATGTAATTTTGCTATGAAACTGAAATGCGTAAATCTTAAAATAATTTTTCGAGTGTAGGTCTAGCCAGATCGTACTTTACCTGACAGGAAGTACTTCAAGACCATGGGGGAGAGATCCACATAGTCTGTGAGGGCAACAACACAAAGCACCACCTTTAATACCCAATACACTCACATCTAAGTTTACCCCTTCAACATTCATCACTGTTAATGCTGTGCACTCTTGACATGTGTTCCATCATTTGGTATGAATACTGATGTGTGATTTGTATAGGTGGAGCATTATCTTATAATCTTTTTTTTTTTTTTACAGAGAAAACCTCTGTCAAATAAGTTAAATCAATCACACATTTTCTTTCTAAAAAAAAAAAAAGAAAAAAAGAGAGATGTCTGGAATATTCTTAGAAAGTATTGCTTAAATCACTTATTCACTTTTTCCTGTTCTCGAGCTAAGAGACAGTGCCATACGCATGAGAAGACGTACATGCCTAATGTTTAGTGACCGTAGAGGTTTGCAGACTGAAAAAAATGGACCATCATTTTCCCTTATGTATACAAATTCATAGTACAGCCAGATGGAAAAATACCACGGTAAACCCAGAGAATGGGCTTCTCTTTCTCAAACTGGGAAACGTTCCCGGAGCTGGGACAAATCCAAAAAACACACTTAAAGCCTGTGGAAACCACAACTCCCAAAGGAGATGGTCTGTCATAGTAAGAGGCAGCAAAAACAAACCCAGAAGACCTACATTTTATTATAATACTTCCAAATATCATACGTTTTAGATGTTCCTCATAAGTTTCAGAAACTGGATTGTGCCCATATCCGATTCACTAATGGAATTATGCAAATCAGGCAAACACAGCCCAAAAGTTTGTTATGTGAATTTGCCCCGAAATATTTTCTTGTGTTTTGATGGGTAGTTTATGTGAAATACCTTTGGGAAGTTGAAATGTCCTGTGGTACGACTTGCTACACTCCATCTAAACCATTTTTTTCCCTCCCCTTTTTCTCCCCAATTTGGAATGCCCAATTCACCATGCGCTCTAGGTCCTCATGGTGGCATAGTGACTCGCCTCAATCCAGGTGGTGGAGGACGAATCTCAGTTGCCTCCGCGTCTGAGACCATCAATCTGCGCATCTTATCACATGGCCTATTGAGCGTATTACCACGGAGACATAGCGTGTGTGGAGGCTTCACACTATTCTCTGCGGTATCTGCGCACAACTCACCACGTGCCTCACCGGGAGCGAACCACATTATAGCAACTATGAGGAGGTTACCCATGTGAATCTACCCTCACTTGCAAACGGGCCAATTTGGTTGCTTAGGAGACCTGGTTGGAGTCACTCAACACGTATATTGCTTAATTGTCTTGGCAATCTGCACTCATAACATTCAGGTGTTTTGTTGTCTTGTGAGAGCATGTGGCTTTGTTTTGTTTCTGTATCGAGATAAGTTGGGGCCAGAGGTGCCAGTTCGAGAGAGAGAGAGAGAGAGAGACACATGGCCGCACTGTATGTGTGTGTTCGTCTTGTGTTTTATGTTGTTTTAAGTTTGTCTTTAAACTTGTTTTGACCGTTCATCTGGTTCCTGTATTCTCCTTGCCCATCCTTTACCCATTACAGATGATTACAAATTTTGAAAAACATAACAGAATTGATGACCAGCTAAAGGATCATTGATATACATTGACATGTCTGAGGCCATGGATAAGTTATGTGTCAACAACCAAATGCATTTAATTCTATATCTTCATATTGTCCTAATTTTCTCTTCAACTGCTGGATGCAGTGCTTTGACTCTTACAGCAACAGAATTTGCTCCTGCTCTCTTGTGTGTCCTTATTGCCATTTACTTAATTACAGCAAGGGTTCAGTCACATGCTTTTCATTACCTCTGATTAGCTGAAACCTTGCTCTTGTTTTGATGTCTCTAGTAAACTCCTCAGAGCCTGTGTTTTTCTGCCCGCACTTCACGCTCATGACCTCTCCTGACATTGGCTGCAGTAAGAGCTGTTATGCTCCATATTCTTTTGAACTGTACCTTTCTTTTTCCTGTTCTCCAATAGCATATTATAATGTAACATGGTATGCATTTTCTGAGATCTTTACATTGAATTCCTGAAGCTATCAATATCAAATTCATGGCATTGAGGTGCTCAGCAAAACAAACCAGATACATCTTTTTCCTAGTTCCTTTGTTGTCAAATAACATCCTAGTTTTTATACAGTAATAAACTACTGTTTTGCAAGCGTCATTGTGGCCATTGTTTGAACTGAGGGTATGGGGGGGAGGTGGGGGGGGGTTGCAAGCCTTGCTGATAAACAATAGTGACAACAGAGAAAACAATTCAACAAGACATTTAATAGTTTAAACAATAAGCTACTTTCTGCTTATAACACTACTATACACTATGCATCTCAGCCACGATCACCAATTTAAATTCTAAAAAATTAAACATTAAGCCCAACATCTTATACTTTTCTTACAACTCATTAAACTATAAAAATGACTAATTTTAATAAATATATTGAATTATTCTGTAAACTTTTGTAGGGATTCTGGGAGAGTCGTGTGTGCATCTGAATTAATTATTCAGTTTGAATGTGGTAGAGTGTTGTGCTTTAGCAGCAACCAAAAATGTTTCAACTCTCTGAATTATTTTCTACCGCGATACCTTCATCTTTCCACACATTAATATTATTGACGCATTAGAGTTGCCGAGAGCCAATACTGTGACATTGTATTTCACATATGTAAAGCGGAGTATGCAGCCATCTGTGCAGAGCTGTCTACAGATATAAAGTAATGGGTGAATGCATCTAGTGCAGTATGCTGAGCCTGGCTCTAAAGAATATATATATATATATATCTGTGTGTAAAAAAAGTTTGGGGTCACTTGACTGAAATGTTTCTCATGATCTTAAAAACCTTTTGATTTGAAGGCGTATTCTTAAATGTTTCAAATTAGTTTCGTAGACAAAATATAATTGTGCCAACAATTTCATTACAAAACTAAAATGTACCAGTTTTTGAAATGGATTGAATAATAAACTCAACGAATTTGGTTGAGAAATGTCAAGAGTACATTCCTGCAAATTCTATACAAATGGTGGCTACTTTGAAGATGTTAAAATATAAAACAGTTTTGATTTATTTTGGTCACAACACAATTCCTATACTTCCATTTCTGTTCTTTCATAGTTTTGATGACTTAAGAATTATCCTTAAATGTGAAAAATAATAATATTAAAGAATGAATTAGTGACCTTAAACTTTTGAACGGTAGTGTATATACAGTATAAACTGGCGGCCAAAAGTTTGGAATAATGTACAGTTTTTGATCTTATAGAGCATTTTACATCTTTTTGCCATTTTTGACCAAATATTGTGTTATGAAGGTAAGTGAGGACCCAAAAGCGATGTAGCAAAAACAGAGTCTTTAATGAAGCTCAGGGAATAATGTCAAACACAAAGTCTTCTCCTTGGGAGGAATACAAACAAACAGCCCGCAGAGAGGGCGACAACAAAACTGAAACAAACAGGTGCTTCCTTAGAGTTGGAGTAAGTCCACGGGTAGCTGACAGGGTAAGCGGGAAGCGATAACAGGCTGCGGGTCTCTCCCACGGTCCGACCGAAGTCGAGGGCAGATGTAGCTTACCACTCTCTCGTGGCGTCAGGTAACTGGGCACAAATATAGGAGATGGTTAGCGGTGAACAGTTAGAAGTGACGGCGGATGCCAACAGGACAGGACTCTAGGTAGAGATAAACAGGACTGTAGTTTGCTTCTAGAGAAAGTATCACAAGGAGAGAATCCGACAAAGAATGTAGCGAGAGCGAGTAGAAGAAATAGAGAGTTAATCAGAGGAAAGAGGGAACAGGTGGGTAGAGGATTAACGAGGAACTCAGGGGAGATGAGAAACAGCTGGAAGCGGAGAAAAGGAGAGGGAAAGAAACATATAACGAACAACAGAGGGCGACAGAGTAGAGGGAAAGAAAATAAGTGAGACATAACATAACAAGACAGGACAAGACATGACAGTACCCCTCCCTCAACGAACGCCTCCTGGCGCTTCCGAGGAGGAGACCTGGCGGCTACGGAGGAAATCATCGATAAGCGAACGGTCTAACACGTCCCGAGAGGGAACCCAACTTCTCTCCTCAGGTCCGTAACCCTCCCAATCAACCAGAAACTGATGACCACGACCCCGAGCGCGCATGTCTAGAATCTTGCGGACCCTGTAGATAGGGGAGCCTTCAACACGAACAGGAAAGGAAGAGGGACGAGCGGGAGCGCGAAGGGCGGGCTTGACACAGGAGACGTGGAAAACTGGGTGGACGCGGCGCAGATAGCGGGGAAGAAGAAGTCGCACCGCGACGGGACTAATAACCTGCGAGATGTGGAACGGACCAATGAAGCACGGAGTCAATTTACGAGAGACAGACTTAAGGGGAAGGTTGAGAGTGGAAAGCCCTCTGGCCGCGACAATATCTGGGGCTCTTAGTTCTACACTTGTTAGCAGCCCTCACAGTCCGGTCCCTATAACGGCAGAGAGCTGATCTAACACCCCTCCAGGTGCGCTCGCAACGTTGGACAAAAGCTTGAGCGGAAGGGACGCTGGAGTCGGCGATTTGCGACGAGAACAGTGGAGGTTGGTACCCGAGGCTGCTCTGAAAAGGAGACAGGCCGGTGGAAGACGACGAAGCGTAATTATGGGTGTATTCAGCCCAGGGAAGGTGTTCGGACCAGGACGAGGGGTTACGGAAAGAAAGGCTGCGCAAGATGCGGCCGACAGTCTGATTGGCCCGTTCGGCTTGACCGTTAGATTGAGGGTGGAAGCTGGACGAGAGACTGACGGAAGACCCAATCAAGCGACAAAACTCCTTCCAAAACTGGGACGTAAATTGCGGACCTCTATCCGAAACAATATCAGAGGGGAGGCCATGAATTCTGAAAATATTTTCGATGATTATTTGCGCCGTCTCTCTGGCGGAGGGAGCTTAGTGAGGGGGATAAAATGGGCCGCCTTAGAAAATCGATCGATGACAGTGAGAATGACTGTATTGCCCGCCGACGCAGGGAGACCGGTGATGAAATCTAAGGCGATGTGTGACCAAGGTCGAGAGAGGATGGGAAGTGGTCTGAGAAGTCTGGCCGGAGGGGAGTTCCCTGACTTGGTCTGCGCGCAAACGGAACAAGCGCCACGAAACGACGCGTGTCACGTTCCCGAGTGGGCCACCAAAAACGCTGGCGAATGGAAGCGAGCGTGCCCCGAAAGCCGGGGTGACCGGCCAACTTGGCCGAGTGAGCCCACTGAAGAACGGCCAGGCGGGTAGGGGCGGGAACAAAGAGGAGGTGTCTAGGACAGGTGCGCGGCGAGGGAGTGAGAGCGAGTGCTCGTTTGACCTGCCTCTCTATTCCCCAGACAGTTGACCCAACGATACGGGCCGTGGGGAGAATCCCCCCGGGGTCCGTGGAGACTTCGGGGGAATAGAGACATGACAAGGCATCGGGCTTGGTGTTCTTGGAACCAGGGCGGTAGGAAATAACGAAATCAAATCGGGCGAAAAACAGAGCCCAACGAGCCTGGCGCGCGTTGAGTCGTTTGGCAGAACGAATGTACTCTAGGTTCCGGTGGTCAGTCCAAACGACAAAAGGAACGGTCGCCCCCTCCAACCACTGTCGCCATTCGCCTAGAGCTAGGCGGATGGCGAGCAGCTCGCGATTACCCACGTCGTAGTTACGTTCAGACGGCGATAGGCGATGAGAAAAGTACGCGCAAGGATGAACCTTGTTGTCCGAGAGAGAGCGTTGGGAAAGGATGGCTCCTACGCCCACCTCTGACGCGTCAACCTCGACCACAAACTGTTTGGACAAATCAGGTGTAACAAGGATGGGTGCGGACGTAAAGCGGTCCTTGAGGAGATAAAAAGCCCCCTGGGCAGAGACGGACCAACTAAAGCACGATTTGACAGACGTAAGGGCAGTCAGGGGGGCGGCCACCTGACTGAAATTACGGATGAAGCGTTGATAAAAATTGGCGAAACCGAGAAAGCGCTGCAGCTCGACGCGCGACTTAGGTACGGGCCAGTCTAAAACGGCTTGGACCTTAGCAGAATCCATTCTGATACCCTCTGCAGAAATGACAGAGCCGAGAAAACTAACGGAGGTGGCATGGAAAGTGCATTTCTCAGCCTTCACGTAAAGACGGTTCTCTAAAAGGCGCTGGAGGACGCGACGCACATGCTGGACATGAATTTGGAGAGACGGAGAGAAAATCAGGATGTCGTCGAGATAAACAAACACAAAGATGTTTAGCATGTCTCTCAGGACGTCATTAATTAGTGCCTGAAAAACGGCAGGGGCGTTAACGAGGCCGAACGGAAGAACCCGATATTCAAAGTGCCCTAACGGAGTGTTAAACACAGTCTTCCACTCATCCCCCACCCTAATGCAACGAGATGGTAGGCGTTACGCAGATCCAATTTGGTGAAAAACTTAGCTCCGTGCAAGATCTCGAAAGCTGATGACATAAGAGGAAGTGGGTAACGATTCTTAACTGTTATGTCATTCAACCCTCGATAATCAATGCAGGGGCGCAAGGAACCGTCCTTCTTCTGAACAAAGAAGGACGGCGGGAGAAGAGGAGGGGACAATAGTACCGGCATCGAGAGCTACGGATAAATAATCCTCGAGAGCCTGACGTTCGGGAGCTGACAACGAGTAAAGTCTTCCCTGGGGGGGAGTGGTTCCCGGACGAAGTTCGATACTACAATCATAAGAACGATGGGGGGGGAGGGAAGTGGCCCGGGAACGACAGAACACTGTCCGCAGATCGTGATACTCCTCCGGTACCCCCGACAAATCACCAGGCTCCTCCTGAAAAACAGAGACAGAGGATACAGGGGGAACAGCAGACATTAAACATTTAACATGACAAGAGACATTCCACGAAAGGATAGTATTCTTAGCCCAATTAATAGAGGGATTATGTTGAACTAACCAGGGATGGCCTAAAACAATAGGGGCGAAAGGGGACTGAAAAATAAAAAAAGAAATGGTCTCGCTGTGATTACCGGAGACAGTGAGGGTCAAAGGTAACGTCTCACGCTGAATCTTGGGAAGGAACTGCCATCCAAGGCAAACAGGGCCGTGGGCTTACATAAGTCCATGAGGGGGATACCATGTTCCCGAGCCCAGGTGTCGTCCATGAAGCAGCCCTCCGCGCCAGAGTCAATCAACGCCCTGCAGATGGCAGCAGAGCCAGTCCAGTGGAGATGGACAGGAAGAGTGGTGCAAGACCTCGAAGGAGAGACCAGAGTAGTAGCGCTCACCAGTAGCTCTCCTCTTACTGGCGAGCACTGGCTTTTACCGGGCAGGAGGTCACGAAGTGTGAAGCAGAACCGCAGTAGAGGCAGAGACGGTGGGTGATTCTCCGCTCCTTCTCCTTAGCCGAAATGCGAATGCCCCCCAGTTGCATGGGCTCAGGAGCCAAGGTGGTGGATGAGGGAGGTAGTGCAGCGGAGAGGGGTGCAAAGGAAAATGTAGACTCCTGGTCGCGAGCTCGGCGACGGCGATCGAAACGCCTCTCTAGGCAAATAGCAAGCTCGATCACGGCGTCCATGCGGGAGGGTACCTCTCGGGAAAGAATCTCCTCCTTCACCTCCGTGCAGAGACCATCCAAAAAACGAGCGAGCAGCGCCGGCTCGTTCCAGTCACAGGAGGCTGCGAGAGTTTGGAACTCAATGGAATAGTCAGTAACTGACCGCTTACCCTGACGCAAAGACGATAGGACCCGGGATGCCTCCTCCCCAAAAACAGAGCAGTCAAAAACGCGTATCATCTCCTCCCTGAAATCCTGATAACAGTTAGTACATTCAGCCCCCGCCTCCCAGATGGTCGTTCCCCACTCTCGAGCCCATCCAGAAAGGAGAGAAACTACGTAGGCGATACGGGCTCTGCTCTGGGAGTAAGTGGTGGGCTGGAGGGAAAAAACAACATCACACTGGGTGAGAAAAGCACGGCACTCAGAGGGCTCACCAGTATAGCACGGCGGGTTATTAATCCTGGGTTCTGGAGGCTCGGGGGCCCTGGAGGTGACCGGTGGCTCGGGACGAGGGAGGAGAATCTGCCTCGAGAGTTCGGTGATTTGGGCAGCCAAGCCCTCAATGGCGTGTCGTGCAGCAGACAGCTCTGCCTCGTGCCTGCCCAACATCGCTCCCTGGAGCTCGAGGTCTGATTGGAACGAGGCCGGGGTCGCTGGGTCCATCTTGGTCGGATTCTTCTGTTATGAAGGTAAGTGAGGACCCAAAAGCGATGTAGCAAAAACAGAGTCTTTAATGAAGCTCAGGGAATAATGTCAAACACAAAGTCTTCTCCTTGGGAGGAATATAAACAAACAGCCCGCAGAGAGGGCGACAACAAAACTGAAACAAACAGGTGCTTCCTTAGAGTTGGAGTAAGTCCACGGGTAGCTGACAGGGTAAGCGGGAAGCGATAACAGGCTGCGGGTCTCTCCCACGGTCCGACCGACGTCGAGGGCAGATGTAGCTTACCACTCTCTCGTGGCGTCAGGTAACTGGGCACAAATATAGGAGATGGTTAGCGGTGAACAGTTAGAAGTGACGGCGGATGCCAACAGGACAGGATTCTGGGTAGAGATAAACAGGACTGTAGTTTGCTTCTAGAGAAAGTATCACAAGGTGAGAATCCGACAAAGAATGTAGCGAGAGCGAGGAGAAGAAATAGAGAGTTAATCAAAGGAAAGAGGGAACAGGTGGGTAGAGGATTAACGAGGAACTCAGGGGAGATGAGAAACAGCTGGAAGCGGAGAAAAGGAGAGGGAAAGAAACATATAACGAACAAAAGAGGGCGACAGAGTAGAGGGAAAGAACAGAAGTGAGACATAACATGACAAGACAGGACAAGACATGACATATTGACCTTAAGACATGCCAGTCTTTTGCATACTCTGGCAAAACAAAAACAAACACAAAGACAATGTTAAGCTTCATTAAACAAATAGCTTTCAACTGTGTTTGGTATAATGGCAAGTGATTATTACCAAATTAGCAATTATCATGATTACTCAAGGATAAGTTGTTGAAGTGATGGCTGCTGGAAATGGGGCCTGTCTATATTTGATCAAAAATGACTTTTTTCAAATTGTGATGGTGCTGGTTTTTTTACATCAGTAATGTGCTGACTATACTTTGTGATCAGTTGAATGCCATTTGGTGAATTAATGTACCAATTTCCTTCTGAAACAGCAAAATCTGTACATTATTCCAAACTTTTGGCTGCCAGTGAATATGTATGAATGTATTTATTTTAAATGAATTTCATATTTCATACTTGTTTTATTCTATTTATTCTCTATTATTTTGTATTCATTAATTGACTACTTAGAACAACTTCTAGTAATGACTTTCTCATAACTTAGTGACACCATTCTCTTTCCCTCACATTTTAGAAGCAGGTTCCAAATTAGCCCAATTTGAAAAAGTTCAGAATTTGTCTAGTGCCAGCACTTTTAGCTATTCGGCAGACTATAGAAAGTTGCGTAGGAACACACAAAAAAGGGGGCTTTTAGAGTCCCCAATTTGACATACAGTGATTGTAACCTATCTGGAAAAAAAACCTACTTTTTTTTTTTTCAATGTTCTTGCATTAATGCCTTTTACTGGTGGCCAAACACACACTGAGATAATTTACTGGCCTCGTGTACCATTGAGGACTGACTCAAATCCCATTCTATGCCCCAGGAGTGGAAAATTTCCTCTGGTCATTATGCTTCATCAGACTTATGAAAGAAGCATTTGACTTTCTTGAGATGCTGAGAGAGGGGGCTGATTGGCTGTTTGAGAAATGTAAAAAGACTTCCGCTTCAGCAGGGGGGAAGATGTGATTTTTGTGTCCAGAGCGAGCCACTTGGTCTCTGTATAACCCCCTACACCCCACTACTGATGATGACGGTAATTGACCTGCTCCAGAGAGCGACTTGCAGAGGGCTGCATGTTTGTTCATGTTCTACTGACTGATGGTTATTATTGTTGCTGAAGGCATGCGCTCAGGAAATGGAGCTTGGTGGAAACCTGACAAGTGGTAAAACACAGACCTCGAATAATACAAGGAAAACAAGTTCATATTCATTTTTAAACAACACAATACTAATGTTTTAATTTAGGAATAGTTCAGAAATCAATATTTGATGGAATAACCCAGAATTTCAAATACAGCTTTCATGCGTTTTGGCATAATCTCTTTCACATTGATGTTGGGTGACTTTATGCCACTCCTGGTTAAAGAATTCAAGCAGCTCGGCTTTGTTGATGGATTGGTTTTTCCAGCAGGACAATGCTCCATGCCACTCAGCCAGGTCAATCAAGGTGTGGGTAGAGGACCACCGGATCAAGACCCTGTCATGGCCAACCTAATCTCCAGACTTGAACCAGATTGATAAATATATATACATTATATATATATATATATATATATATAACTTCAGTTCTACTAGAACAAAATCCTCCACGTGCAGTAATGTCAGCTTTGCAGATCCTTGGCATTCTAGCTGTCAGTTTGTCCAGATACTACACTTCCTGTAGCACTTGCCATAGATGTGGCTGTTTTGTTGGGCACTTCTCGCACACCTTACAGTCTAGCTGATCCCACAAAAGCTCAGTGGGGTTAAGATCATAACATGCTTTTCAATTATCTTTCTTTGCCCACTCTAACCTTTTCTTTTTGTTTTTCTGTTTCAAAAGTGGCTTTTCTTTGCAATTCTTCCCATTAGGCCTGCACCTTCTCTAGATATATTTTTCTTTTTTGCTATATTTGACATAATATAGACCCTCAAGACATGCCAGTCTATTGCATACTGCGGCAACTCAAAAACAAAAGATGATGCAAAGCTTCATTTAACAAACCAAATAGCTTACTGCTGTGTTTGATATAATGGCAAGTTTTTGGAACCAAATTAGCAATTTAGCATGATTTAATTAAGGATAAGGTGTATATTACTGTATTTGCAGTATATTAACAGGCAAATTATTTTATATGGCGTAAATTACATCACAAATGTGAGAATCTTAATTATGCATTTAAATGTTTTTATTTTTTTTATATTGAATTGTTTTTTGTTTGTTTGTTTATTTCACACTTTGTTTAGAATATCACAGTTTTAAACATGCAATATGTTTTGTATTTTTGACAGTCTGAGTCTGGAATCTATACATAAAATAATTTGAAGTACCAAAAATAAATGACGAAGGCCTAAGAAAAAGTATCAAAATCAATTTTTTATGTGACCTTCATGACACAAAACCAAACATTTTTTAAATCTGTTAGTTGTAATAAAGACTCCCCCTGGGATGTTAAATTGTCTGAAGTTTAAGAGACACCATTAATACATTTAAAGTACATATTTCTTATGATACTGATGATTCATTGCAAAACCATTAAAATAATAATATTCTTATAATCATGTACTGTTCATATCAAGTCATATACTTGCACAAAATATTAGAAATTTTACTTAACAGTAATAATATTAATGTTGGAGTGTCAATAAAACATTTGCCTTAATGTTAGCTTTTTTAGCTTAGGTTGAAGTTAACTTAATTCTGTATATTGGTTAATCGTATATTCTTCTCTTTTTTCCCCACAAACATTTGTTGGCAGTACTACCACAGATCCCCTGTTGAAGACCCCAGGTCAGTGCTATTCATAATATCACACCTATGTGAACATACACATGAAGATGAAACAGGAGAAATAATGCATGCTCTATAAACAGAAAAAAACAGAGCAAACAAAAGAAAATGCATATTGATGATTTTGAGCAAGGCACAAATTGAACTTGAACCTGAGAGAAAACAAGACATTAAAGGAGACACAAAGACAAACTGATAGAAATAGCAGGATGAAAGTGTGAAGGTAGAGAACTGCAGGGCTAATACAGGACAGAAAACAAATTGATATGATGAGGAGGAGTGTAGAGAAAGGAAATGTATCAAGGTGAGCCTGCTGGGTTCCAGGCATGGAATGGTGTTATAAGGAGGACTCTGGGATTGTGCTGCCATTAATGAAACGACACAGCTGGCTGTGCATCCCTTCAGATATCCACACACAGATATGCTCGCTCCCTCAGCTCGACATCTCAAGCTCAGTACATGTCCAAGCACACACGGTCACGACACCTTCAATCAATCAGCACCCATTCAGATTTGCCTCCTATACAACAGTATTGTGCTCTCCAAGCAACTTGTTAATGTAGTGCTCTATAATTACATTGCTATGGAGACACAGTTGGGTTCTCCATCATATTGGATGTACATAGTGCTCCTGGGAATATCGACTCTTTCTACAGATACTTGATATATAACATCAGAAGTAATAGTACATTACAAGTAATGAGTGTTACATTATGAAACCACTTTTTTGAAGTGCCAGGTTGCATTTAACCTTTTGAATTTGCACCATAATACCTGGGTTACTTTTATAAATATGTAAAGCAAGTGATTTTAGCATGAATTGTCACTAATGAAAATTCTGTCATCATTTGCTCATCCTCATGTCAATTCAAACCATATGACTTTAATTATTCTGTGTAACAACAAAGGATAAATTTAAGAGATTATCTGATCATCTGCCTCCTATACTCTATAATAAAAGTGTATGGGGATCAAGGGCTGTCCATCTTTAAAAAGGATGCACCATAACATTTATCACAAATCATAAAAGTTGTCCAAACGACTTGTGCTCCATATTCCAACTTTTCAGATGTCATACAATATCTTTGTAGGAGACAGATATTTAAGTCTAGCTTTACAGCTGTATTCACCATTCACTTTCATTATATGGAAAAGCACAACTTGGACATTCTGCTATAAATCTCTTTTGGTGTTCCACTTAATCAAAAAACAGGTTTCAAAAGTCCTTAAAGTGAGTAAATGATGATCAAACTATATATATATATTTTTTAGTTATTGACAAATACAGTTGAGAAAGTCACACTGGCTCATGTATGCCAAGTATAACACTACAGTTCCATTCTGGAAGTGAGAGAGACTCATCCAAATGGCGAAAAATTGAATAAAATAAATGTAATTTGTAGGGCGAGAACTGGAGCTTCAGCATGGCTGAATTAGTTAATGTGTGATGATCACATCTAGCAAACTCTCTGATTCAGAGCCTCCTACCTGTTCCTGTGACATCAGTTCCTGTGTGGGACATGTTGAATTGTAGGTGGTGTGTTATCATTGGTGCCCTCAGGAGGGCAGGGTGTTATTTGAGAAGGTTTATGCACAGCAGTGGGTTCCAGTGAGTTTTCACAGCATACTTTGTTCCCAAGATGCATATCACATCATTAGGATGCCCATTAATGTTGGGACACAGAGTTAACAGCTAAGCAAGAACAGGGCCCTCGGTGTCAAATGACCTGCCCCATGCGAGCCACCTGCACCGCACGGCCTCTCAACACCTTTTAATTGGGTAGCAGAAATAGATCTGACCTCATTGGGAGCCATTTTGTCCCTCATATACCACATGACATACACCATTGATATTAACAACATCATGTGCACTGCAACCACCTTTCCACTTTGACATGCTTAAAGACCTGACGTGGATCTGAAGCCTTAGGGAATGCTAGGAGTGTGAGTATGAAAGCTGTTTGTTTTAATGGGTTGAATTGGGGTCTCTCTTCTTTATCGAAACTTATGTCTGGGTTTGACACTCATGCATAATAGCATGCACATGCATGAGAGCTTTAGTTGTGTTTATTAAAGGGATAGTTCCCCCACAATTTAAATTTGGTCAACATTTACTCACCCTCACGTGTTCCAAATCCTTAAGAATTTATTTCTGCCATGATGCAATTAAAGTGAATAGTGACTGAGGCTGTCATTCTGCCTAAGATCTCCTTTTGTCTTTCAAAGAAGAAAGTCATATTGGTTTGGAACAAAATGAGGGTGGATAAATGATAAAATAATTAGGCTTATTGGGTGAAATATCCCTTTAATCAAATAAGAGATAAATGAGAGAATACAAAAATGTATCACCAATTTATGAGACTATCAGCATTTCCAAATGTACAACAAGATTGCTGCTTTTTACAGAAACTGCTACTTGTTATAGTAAGTGGCTCGCTTTACCTCTGACAAACCATGAGCATTGCCCTGAAAGTTTTCTGGATCACCTCCGGTGCACTGCTGATAAAGAGCAGGACATTTTTGGAAGACAGACTGAATTTGACACAGAATTAAACAGCCTGCTCTCAGCAGCGTTGTACCTTAATTGAACCCAAGGGCACAAGCGCCCAAAATTGCAGCCACTTAGCCATGCTATACTGTACCAAACATTTTAATGATTAAAGGAATCATTCCTACAGAGGGACAAAACAGCAGCCTGAGAGGTACGGGAATGCCATGTGCAATTAGGCATCGCTTAGCAGGCTAGTGTCAGAAGAGGTGGCATAGCTGTCCAAACTGGAGTTTAATTGGCATATCACGGTTTCTGTTAAGTGTCAACTGACCCCTTGATGGCCTTCAGGGCTCAGACCACCCACTTTGTCTTGTCTTTTTGGATAAAACACCCCGGTGCTGAGGTAAGCTCCTCTATTAGACACATGAGCCACTCATTACGCTAGCAAGGCTATAAGGCACTTAGACACTAAATACAATACAACACCTAACACAGTCCCTTTGCCAGTCATGTAAGCTATTCAAATGTTGTTAAACTAGATTTGAGCAATTGGCAAGACCCTTTTCAATGGGAAGGACACCCTCATTCACTCTCATTTCATTATAGTCAGTAATGACACCTTGGTAACCAGATGTTTCACTCACTCTGCAAAGCTAATTGCCAAACTGATGAACAATCTCGTACCCACTTCTTCGACTTTGTAAGCCAAATTCAACAACATCCTCAGTCTACTAGGCCACACGCTCCAGCCTCAGATGACCTAAGTGGCTTCTGCTGTTGAGTTGAGAAAAATAAGAGAATAAAAAGTCTAACAACAGAGCGATGCAGCCTTTAGGAAAATTAGGATAACCAAATAAGACAATGTTGGCTTGGATCATAATGCACATTTGCCTTGGGAGATTTAGTACCAGATTAAGTGCTATGAGCAAGAAATGCCATATTAAATTCTTAAAAGATTAAGTGACATGATAATGCAATTATTGTAAACCTAGTGATATATAATCAAATATATGCCATGAGAAAAGACATTTCCAGTTGTTGAGATGTTGTTCAACGTGTTTGTGATATTTTTGGTTTTGGTTAAAGCGGAGGTGTAATCTTTTGAGATGTTAAAAAATGGTACTTTATCTTAATCCAGTTTAATATGCAGAGACAAGTGTAAGAAATCCACAGGAAAGTTGACTTTTCCCAAAAAGTGTGAATGCTGTGGCTCTGTGGCATAATCCAAATATTTTTCTATTTGTTTCAGTATCCTGACCAACCTGATGCACCAACATAAGCTAAACTAATGGTGTGTGTTGGGTAGAAACTATCTGTTTGTTTAATCAATGGCAGATGAGGGAAGGGTTCAGGGAACCAGTTTCAAACCTCTGAAAATTCTGTTATTCTGCAGACTTCGTTTAGAGTTTTTCCAGAATCCCACCAAAGTCAATACAGACTTTCAGACTGTTCTGACTCAGGTTGCTACGACTTTTGTAACAGATCTGACTTACCATTTTCCCAAAACAGAAGATCACAGAACATTTCAAACTTCAACAATCAATTTTATTTCTTTCTCTTATTCTTTCTTTCTTTCTTTCTGCTAATATGTACTAATACAACTATTTGAAACTGTCAATCCATGCTTTTCAAGCTAACATAAAAGATTGTCTTTACCAAACTTTCCCTATTTAGTTATTTTTGCATTTCTTTTTGGGGCCACTAGAGACACAAAAATGACACATTTCAACCCATAACTACCTAAGGCTGAAACACAAAAAAAAAAATTTGCCCAGAAATGAACTGCTGTGCCTCGCGCTTTGCCTGTATGACTTGACACGCAATTACAGACGGCGTAGTGTCTGGAAGGTTCAGGGACACTTGAAACCAATTCCCCAGCCGTCAGTGAGCAAACAAGAAAACTCTCAGCTGTCTCAAGGTTGATGTGTAAAGGGTTGCAGGGTGTTTGCGAGAGTGGACGAGGCTACGGGGCAATGAGAAATAGAATGTGATGAGGACAAGGGGAGAGACTGCATTTAATCTCCGAGTAATTTATTTTTAATACCCGCCAGGTACTTTGTTCTCCCTTTGATCTTTTCGAGACCAGATTTATTGTAGTACACCAACAAAGCACAGGGCCAACAAAATAAAATAATAAATTAAATGTGTGGCTATGAGTGGGTGACAAGGAAAAGTCAAAACTGCTCAGGGGCTCCTAAACAGAATTTGACTAGCTTGTTCTTGCTTCTCTCTGAATACCATGCACAGGTATTAATATTTATGCTTTGTTTTTTGTGTACACTCTTCATAAATTAGCAGTTAGAGAGTATAGTGTGGTCCTCTAAAATCCATAGAGCCTGTGACATTAGGAACAAGAACCAAAGCACAAATACAGGATTCAACAAATACCTCTGAGGGATCACTAAAAATCCAGACGTGAAGCTCATTAGTTCAGCCCCTAATTGCCATTCTAAGTGCAGTGATATGTGATTACTGTCTACAAAAATACCAGATACACAATATATACTGTTTATTGCTGCCATTAGAGTGCCAGTACAAATATTGTGGGTCAAAAAAGACTTGGGTAATGAAAATACAATGAAAAGGCAAGTCGTTGAGTATACATCACCTCTGAAGTCCTGTGCAGACACAGATGTGCCTCTAGACACATATTTGGCACTGCAAGGGTGTGAAGACATAGAGAAGCAGAGAATGATGGAACATCTGATCAACTACCCTACTGATCACTCCTGCTGTGTCCAGCTGGCCCATAAGTTTGAGAGGCACCTGTGACTGAGAGAGCCAAGCTTCTTTTCATTTTTACCCAACAGGGGCCATTACTGAGCTAACACATCTGTTTATTAAAATAAGTGGCCAGATCAATTTCAATCAAGGCAAGGGATACCAGGAATCGACCTTGTCAATTCAATACAATGTAATTTCACACACTAGGACTTGATGCAGTGTGAATCTCCATAATAAATAAGGGACAAGGCAAGTAGAATGCAAATAATACACCAAGAGACTTAGAGGCATGGGTTGGCCAATTTTTGTCATTTACTCATCATCAAGTTTTTCCAAATCTGTATGACTTTATCTCATGCAAACAAAATGGTATGGATGCTTTATATAGTATAGTACTTAAAGTGTCTCATGAATGTGTCACAGACAGAACTGAATTCAGTCCAGCTCAGAGGAGCATTAGGATGTGACTTCTATAAACATAAAATACAGCAGAGATTATTTAGCAGAGATGGGCTACTTCTATTAAAATTAATGGGAGAAAATGGAATGCCCAACCAAGAAGCTCTAGCTCCCAATGGTCAACAGATATCGAAAGGAAGACCACCTTATAGGTAAAGGAGTCAATCACATTTTAGATACAGACAGTCATTCAACTTGAGAACGATCATGCGCATTTAGCTGGGAATTTAGATTTTTATTTTTAGCATAATATGAGGTCAAGAGGCACAATTTGTTTTAGCATAATATGAGGTCAAGATGCACAATTTATGATTCCAGTTTAGTAAAATTTGATTGCTGATTTAAAATATGCGCTTTGATCTTAATCTTGACCAACAATTTTTGAGATTTCTGTGTTTCCCAATTCAAGCAGACAGGAGATGCACTGTCATGACTGGAAATAGCCTCCTGGGAACATTCCAAAAATGCAGATTACTTGTTAAAAATACTTTGAATATAGTCAGAGTGAAAGGTTGGACTGCACCGGTGTTAAAATTTATACTGGGTAAAAGGGGTAAACATTATGAATGGTACTTCTAATATCACTGCAACAGCATACCGAACAGAATAGCCTTAAAGAAAGAATCCATGATAAATTAACCTAAATAACACATTGAAAGCCAGATGTAAACGCACTGACAGAAGATGTTTAATTGCAGGTAGTGAATATGATGTACGTGGTGGTTAACTGTAAGATGTCTCAGATTCAGAATGACACAAGAAATTCTGTTAGACACACACTTGAAGAAACACACTTTATTATATTTTTAAGAAAAGATGACATCTATGCGCATGTCTGACGCGCTGTTTGCAGTCTCATGGAACACCTGTATGTAAAGGGTTCTCATTCTCTTTTTTTGCAAGAATAGTATCGTCTATGTGAATGCTCTAAATGACGTCGACCATCTCAGCTCAAGAGGTGCTCTGAGTTTGTGAGTTCTGAGTTGTTTCCACAGAGCAGTTCGTTCTCACTTCATACTCACTTAATATAAAGCCTATACATCTGTGATTAAATCATAAAAAATACAAACACGCATTCACCTCAAACCATTATTTATATTTCAGTGATTATTATCATCATTATAATTATTATGTTTACATTTATAATTGTTTATAGATCTTAATTTGTATTAGTCATTTTACGCCTGTTGTCATAAACGGATACTTGCGTGACTGTAAATGGAAAGGTGGTTATAAATGGAATTTTGTTTTACAACTTCGTTATTTGAATTGCTTTTTCGTTATGTTTGAAGTTCAATTTGAATTTAGAAATGTACTTGGTATAAGTTTTTAAATAAATACATTTATTATTTAATGCAAAATCACTAAAGCAAGAATATTCACCGATCCCTCAGCTGGGGGGTTGACGATGTAATTTGATATTGCGATATATATATATATTTTTATAAAAATATTGTAACATATTTCTTGCACATCGCCCAGCCCAAGGAGGGAACAAAACAAATGTATTCACACATTCAAAGTCCTTACCATTCCGAAGCAGCTAAACTGGGTCCTGGGATGAAAGGTAATAAAAAAACAACATTAAACCCACAATAGTGATGTATTTGTACAGACAATTAAATACCCGACTGGTAGCCCATACAGGAGAGAATGTATGGATGAACTAGGCTTGTTGCCAAAGATATGTTGCCCTTCACAACTGTTGAAAAGCCATCTTTCAAAAAGTTGAACAAACAAATTTTAATTGCACTTCATTTTTTTAAATAAATAAAATATAAAAGTTCAAAGTTTGAAATCAAGCTGCCTTGCATTACTGTGTAGGCTATTGCTTAGTGAAAATTACCCCATAGTACCACTTAGTATCCAACCAGCAAACACCACACAGTTGTGAAAATTATTATATTGTGGCAAGTCTCCTGTTCATACAGCTAACAAAATAGCATCTCTTAAAAAGTTGAAGAGAGGGGCCTGGGTAGCTCAGCAAGTATTGATGCTTAATACCACCTCTGGATTCGCGAGTTCGAATCCAGGGCATGCTGAGTGACTTCAGCCAGGACTCCTAAGCAACCAAATTGGCCCAGTTGCTAGGGAGGGTAGAGTCACATGAGGTAACCTATTTGTGGTCACGATTTGGGGTTCTTGCTCTCAATGGGGTGCTTGGTAAGTTGTGCGTGGATCCACATGATGTGAGTCTCCGCGGTGTAATGCACAGTGAGACATGTTATAAGATGTGCGGATTGATTGTCTTAGAGGCAGATGCAACTGAGACTTGTCCCCCTCCACCCGGATTGAGGTGAGTAACCGTGCAACTACGAGGACATACTAAGTAGTGGGAATTGGGCATTCCAAATTGAGAGAAAAGGGAATAAAAATAAATAAATAAAAAAGTTATGTTCCGTGTCTTCTGTGAGTTATGTTCCGTGATGAATATGTGACTGAGTGAGAAAGAAAGAGGAAGAGCGGAGTGTAATTTGGCAGTGCCCTTTGAGTGCTGTTACATATGGCCTCTGCACACTGTTAGTCTCCCATGGCAACACTTCCTACGGATGCATCTGCAGTCACTGAGCTGCTATGGCCTCAAGTAGCCACGGCGCATCAATCTAACGGCCTGCAACTCTGCTTCTCCACAGCCACCACACCTGTCAGTCTTTCTATATGTCCTCCCTCACTCCGGTTGACTTCAACTACCCATAATTCTTGCTCAGTGTTGCTGTCACCATATGTCCCAAAGGAACCACAGGCCTCTTCACCCTGGGATGCATGAGCTCTGGGATCTGTTGTCAGTGGCAAAGTGCAGTGGAAAAAAGAAATAGATGAATGGAAGGAGAAAAAAGGCTGCAATCTCTCTGGCGGGTCTTTCCTCCTCCTCACATCCTCTTTCACTCTCTCTCTTTTTCTCTGTGGGCTTAAAACACGGTCTGGTGCTGATCAATGACATTGAGTTCCAGCAGAATCCATTTCAGGCAGCAGAATCAATGCCATACCAGCAGTAGCTCACGCATAAGACACTGCTTTTTTTAAAAGATGACCCATCCTTGGCCCACTCCGGTCAACGGCATTATGATGCCAGGTTGGTGCTGCTACATTTCAACAGAACTCGCTATTCACTGCTATTCACTATCTTCCTGTTCTTCTTCTACGTCTTCCTTTTCACTGCTGCCACAGGTAACTTATCTTATTAACATAATCAGACACATTAAAAAATGGATGTATCACAAAATAAATTAAAGAAGGGTTACACATCTGAACCAATCAGTCATGTTTGAGATAGTCAGTCTGTCACCTTAAATTTAGATCCACACCTGATAAAAGGCCCCCCGCTATTTAAGCATACATCTGTAGTTTGGCACCTTGCCTATCATCCCTGCATACATTCAGCAAAAAGTCTACAGCCTGGGAAGTGAAGTGGGTTGGCAGGCATTGGCTTCTATCAGATGACTGAAACTGAACTGTTTACAGTGGATCAGTGATATCAGGCTGTTAAATGTAGGCTGAGAACAGGTGACATGTTTGAAGCAGCTGGGGACAGATTCTAAGGCACTTTCTGTAACCTTAGTAACTGCTCCGAGATCAGGTTGCTCTTCTCTCCACCAGCATGCATAAGCACAGAGCTGTGGGATTAGCTACAGTGCAGGTATAGTGCCATGCTCTGCAACAGTATACACAATTAACGGGACTGTACTGTTGTGAGTTTATGTTTCACACCTTCTCTGTACGACACAACCCAGGTTGGAGAATATTATGGCCTGGGTACAATGTGATTTAAACAGGTAGAAAGCATGGCGCTAGCAATGCCAATATGATGGATGGCAAAATCTATAGGAACATGTTGTTTATATTTGATAATTTGGTGTTTTTGTATATTTGATTACATGTTTGTTGCATTTGTGTGTGTGCTCACCTTGTCTGGTAAACTCATCTGCTTCATGGTGTACAAGGTCAGCCACACATCCCCCATAATGAAGGCGTGAGTCATGATCAAAAGCCTTCAGGGTTTCACTGGAGCTGTATGACTTCTTGGTGGGTACGCGGCAATCATTGTTGTCTAGGGAGGAGGTGGTGAACTGGAAATCTTTTGCACAGTGGCCATGGGTCAGTGTACGATGTCTGCGCTCTTTCAGATCCATGGCAGCTGCTGCAGTTGATCTGATTGGTCCTCAAGGTGGAGGTCTCAACAACTGTCTAGTCCTTCACCTGAAAACAACAGGATGCAACAACAACTGTTGAGTCAGTAGAGTCCAAATAGTATAGAGTGTGTTGAAAATGTGAGTTTAGATCTGCATTAATCTACATGGGATTACAAACTGGGTTATGCAGGTTTAGTGCTGGACTACTGCTGCTCCAGTTTATTGACTAGCACAGCCGTGCAACCATTTTCAAGTGGCACCTGGTCAAAATTGCATTGTTGAGAGAAAAAAAAATACATATACTTTAAATCTATGTAAGTCACACAGAAAGAGGTTGCATGCGGCAGTTATTAGGGACCCAGGAGATGCCGGCCATCATCTCTTCATAAGCTCAACATGTCAGACGTGCTCCGTGCATATTACCTCAGGATCAACTCATCATATCATTGGGTATTTGAGCTTGCTTTAATCTGGAGTTTTTGCTTTAAGTAATTGTGTGTAACAGTTTTACAAATGTGACAAATAAGCTACATCTGTTTATAGCATATGTAACTCATTGCTGATTACAAATCAGCTTTTAGTCTGTGAGTAAAACAATATACCTGTTGTATCCTATTCATTCATCAATGTTAGTTTTGGTCTATCTATGGATATTTCTGACATTTGCAAACCTCTTTGCTATGCATTAATAATCCGGTTAACGTTAACTTTTGGGCATGTGAGGAGTAGCATTTGAAAATGGTTTGTTAGAACAATAAAGTTATGATGAGACAGAATATTTAAACTGGTTGGATTAAGTACTTAACAAGGTTAAAAATGGGAAAGGAGGAGGCGGGAACTGGCTGAACAGTCAAAGTAATATTTAATAAAACAAAAAGACACAGAACACAAACGCAAACAATGTAGCTGCGTGTGTGTCTCTCTCTCTCCCGAACTGCCACATTCCGCTGCACTTATCCCTCTCCTAGGCTGATTAGCCCCATTGGGGGCCAGGCGTGCATAGTCACGACCCAGCCCCGCCCTCTCCCTCATCACAACTTTGTATTTTTTTTTGTACATTTAAAAAAAATTTTTTTAATGCTATTACCGTCTCCATGACTGATGTTTTCCTCTGTTTTTGTGTAAACATACATGCTTGACTGGCCAATATAGATTTTGTATAAATAATACAAATTAATTATGTAAATAATTCACCTCCTTTCAGATGATGAAAAACTGGAAAATATATATTACTTATTTTCTGGAAAATAAGGTATTAACAAAGAACAATATTATATTATAGTTCCTAAAAAGAAAGAATCCACAATATCATTGAGTATGTAAGTCATGAGGCTAAATCCTCTCTGTGAACTACAGAAAAAAAAAAAAACAATCCCAGAAATCTTAGATTTGGCAGCATGGTGGGTTCATATACAAAAAGTGGAGCAACATCTAATCAAGTAGAGGAAGCTGTCATTACAGCCATAATAACAGATGAATGAGTAGAGAACAGGAACTGAAATGTGTGGAGGAGTGAAGGCATGATGCCGGTGAAGGATGAGTGATAGAGTGAAAGAGAAGAGAAGAGGGAGGAGAAAGAAAATGACTTAAGGGCACTGCGAGTCTCTCCCTCATTATCGCAGACTGAATGAGTAAAGCTCCCTCTGTGGCCGTGAGAGGATAATCACATATGCCTGGATGTGCCATGGAAAACAGGGAGCCCAAAACACAGCCCAGGCTGATCATATCACATGAATACACACATACACACAAACAGACTAGTACTGATCTATTTTAAAACTAATGTTCTGTATGTTGGCTGTGACATTACCCTAACCACAATTTCAAACTATCTTCGAGAGCTTTTGCCAATTTTATTGATATGATAGCGGAGAGTTAATCGAAGATACAGTAATTGGGAAAATAAGGGGGGATGGGATTGGAAAATGACAACCTGGATTCAAATCATGTCGTCCATGTTAGCTCCACTACACAATGTGTCTTCCAAATAATTTGGTGGCGCTAACCTAGCAAATTTGGCAAATCCAGTGATTAGTTGTAATTTAAAAGCACTCATATCAACCTGGTACCTTGTAAATATGATTTTGTTTCTAGGGGGACTGATGAAAATTATCTGGCTGCTTACTCCCAGAAGTTGAGTAAAGCAAGCCAATCAGATTGGAACTGCCAATTTTTAGCTAGCTCATCCATTATTGTGCATAATATGCATCATACGGTTAGTAAACTTACAGTGAGCGGTTGTTGTGCTGACTCAAGCTGCAACCAGTGCTGTTCTAACTTCAATCATTAGCAAGGACTTCAGTTTGAAAGCCAGTTGAAATTAATTAGACTAGTAATTTAAAGTAAATTCACCCACACCGGTCCAACTGTAGGCAGCCATACACAAAAACACACACATTATTCTGTTCTACCTGAGCTCTCTCAGTGTATAGGAAAGTAGGGGAGGAAGTGAAGGGAGATCTTTAGATGAGCCCTCGGTGTCTGTTTGCTTTACTAATTGTGGTCAGAACAAACTCTGCCAGCTCCTGCCCCCCGACAAGTGCTCTCCATGATGTACCTCCTGCATTAGTTTGATTGGAGGAGAAGACCACTGCCCAAGGGACAGTCCAGTGTGCAGCGTGGAGATGATGATTTTCCTGCACAGCAACAAATTATTACATAACTGCACAGCCACTAACTATCCTACACATACTGAAAAATAACTGAAAAATAATCAGGTCACCTAACATGATAATTATTTACTGCGAAAGATAAGTATTGCACAAAGAATAATTTAGAGGGAGAGAGCATGGGACACTGGTTTTAATACGAATTCATTAAAGGAAGACTTTAAGGTCATTCCGAGATTTGCCTGCAGTGTACGTTGATTAAAAGGCAGTATTTAATGTTTATAAAGGCCTCATTATGGACTAAAAGGAAACATTCATCAACAAGGCCATTAACGGTTCAGAATGGACGTGTTTACTTTTACAAACACACAATGGAATGCATAAATAGCTGAAAAAACAACTTTAATAGTGGAATGTAGGAATAATCTTAGTCCACGAATGACTAATGACCACGAATATGAAACTGTAACTAAAAAAAATGTAAATACCATTCATTGCATTTGACCTTGCTTTCTCAAATATCCCTGCAATGTAAAGCTTTGTTGTGATGTCTGAGGTGGGTTATTTGGTGAGGGCTACATGGGGCAGCCATTGGGCTTCAGGGCATTTTCCGAACGCAGATTTAAGGTGTAGTGACATTGTAGATTAATGAGAGAGCATCACATGAGCCAGTGTTTGAGAGGGAAGGCTGGTTAAAAGAGGGCCCTGGGGCTGCTGTAACACCACAGAGGTGAGATGATGCACAATGGCATGGAATAGAACCGGGTCAATACGTGCCAAGACTGCAGCACATCCGTGTCACTCTTTCCATTCATTATAGGCAGTGGAGGAGAAGACAGTCCTCGGGGGCTCTGAGCAGATCATGCCTCCCTCTCCTCAGCCTCAGCCCACAGATACATCTCCACCTCAGAGGACTTCCTCTTTCCCCAGAGAGAGTAGCAGGGGGATAGGATAAAGAAAGTGCCATGGAGTGAGGAAGAAAAGCATGGTAGAATTTAGGACAGGAAATCAGTGGGCGAAGATACGGGAGAACACATCCATCAGTCCAGCTATAGATGATGTATGTTTTATCTAGTTATATGTTTTACATAATATCTATCTATCGAGTATTTAAGTGTGTGATGTATCCACATGGATGCTTGGTAGAAGGTAAAAAAATGTACTCCACTGGTTGCATACATATATACATACACATACAAGAAAAGAGAAAGGCAGCCAATGAAGTAAATAAAACAGCAGAGCAGACCATAAAATCACAACTAAACTGCAGGCTTTGCAGTAGCATGATAGAAGTGTTTTGAATAAATACAGAGGAAAAAATTTGGCACAGTGAGAAGCTTCTGTCTAAATTGAATTTTCAAAGGATGATGGCTTAGAATGACATGGGTCTCAGCAGACAGAGCTTACGATGAAAAATCTGGCTGCTATGTATAGAAGACCAAACACTTAGGCAGGGAGCACTCTTATCAAGTCCTAAACAAACCCTCAGCCTCAGGCTTGAGGCTTAAACTTTCATTACAAATAATACACAAACATAGTGTTCCGTTTAAGATGACAGGGTCATATTCGATTCTAAATTCCTGAATCAGTTGTATTAAACTAGACATTAAACAAAATTATGAAAAGCAGAAACAAATATGACCATGATATCTTGATTGTCTCCATTTCTGGTATGTGGTGGGGGGGGCCCCTGGCAGCAGCCCTGACTGTTACTTCCTGTAACAGTGTAGTACCCCCCAAAAAACACTGTAAAATTTACATGAGAGGGAAAAGGCCAACGCGGAGCGGCAGTGAGAGAGAGAGAGAGAGAGAGAGAGAGATTAAAAAAAAACTCTTACTCGCCAGTTCTCCGATACGCCGTAGCTTGTTTCTCGGCCACTCCTCCACCCTCTAATGGATGACAGCCACGCCTCTCAGGACGGATCGGAGGCAGACCTCCAGCCCTTGGTCGGTTAGGAGCTCCTTCACCCCTCGCGGTCGGCGGCCGGGCTCCTCGTCCCCCGGCAGATGGCCGCGGCTACTCCATTGGGGTGGACGGTAGTGCCGAGAACTCTACTACGGCGTATTCCTCCTCCTTCCTGGATTTCGGCACCAGAGTAAAGCAGTCGATGGAAAGGAGGTGGCGAGAACTGGCTTGTCAATATAAATAATATTTTAATAATAAACTTAAACAGAAGACACAAACCCACACATGACGGACATGTCCGTAAACTATCTCTCTCTCCCGCATAATCCTTCACAGTCGGCCTGCTACACCAGTTAAACTTGTTCAAATGGTGAACAAGCTTAAATGACCAGTTAAAAGTTATTGCTTGTTAAGAGTATAAGGTGTTTTGGGCACTTTTACACTAGTTTTGGTTGGCCACACAGCAAGAATTGTCAAGCTCCACTCCCCCATCTAAAATCAGAACAGCTTGTTATTAAAAAACAACATAAAAAATTAAAGCTTTCAGGATTTAAATCCATGTCAGTTAGCTTTGAGACCAACTATTTGCTAGTGTACTTTGTGTAAAATGTACCTTTCTCTTCCAGGAAAATGGACAAAAATGAATGAAGATAATAATGAACTCACTCATCTTGTACGCAAAAGGCATATACATTTTTTGTCCAGTAAAATGCTCTCTAGAATATTAATGCACGCTCTACATAATACCACCTGCCATAACAATAGCAAACCACATGTTCATGACTGTGGTGTAAACTGAAGCCTTTAATTGGCTATTAAATCATATAATCACACCATATACAAACGTGACACTTTTTTTTTTACATTTACACAGAGTTGTGAGTTATAAATGACAGTGCAGACTGGCTTGATTTCATGAGAACATCTTTACATCGGTAGTGCTAATAGGCAAATTATCAGAGCCTTTTAATTACATTGTGCCCCTCTGAAAGACATCCCCGTCAAAACTCCAGAAGAGGAACCAAATAAAACTTGCCATAATACACATACAGCTACCATATGTACGTATAATATTTAAAATGTAATTTATTGATTTATTATTAAGATTGCTTTGGCTTAAGAAAATCATGCTTACAAGACAAGTGAGCATGTAGGTGGTCTGAAACACAGAGCCTATTTTTTTTTTTAATAGGTGACTGATTGACTTCCATAAAAAAATGGCAAAAAGTGAATTCAAATATTAAGTGAATTAAATTAAATATTTTTATTAAATATTTTCTATTGACTCCCATCAGTTACAATTGTGACCAAGAATAACAAAATTTCAAACAAAATTTTAAAATAAAACAAAAACACTGGAATAGAATGAAATGGAATTTTATGAAACGGAGAGGAAAGGAAAATAAAGGACAAATTAAAGAGAAAAGAAAAGAAAATACATTTTCACATTCAGAAAACTACATTCATCAAATCAATTAATGGGGTCTTTAATCTGAGTGAACCTGGTCTATGGTCCTTAAGTTATTTTTTTCCCACACAGCATATGCTCATCCACCACACATGCTCATCCACCACACATGCCAAATGTTAGAAAAACGTATTCCCAGGGCAAATAAAATAAAGACATGCCCTTACCATTGAATAGTCTGGCTTAAACAAACACACACACACGTGGGCTAGATTTACTTGACAACCACTACTTTCAAATGCATTGAGCAGTTTGCTTTCATTTAAAAAGTGGGAAGATTTCCCTTCAGCAGATGAACGTTTCAGTGGTGCGCTTTATGTCCCATGTAATTTTTATTTGTGACATCAGTGCCCCTTTTTTCTTTACACGGATGAGAGCAACAGATCTGAAATTGTGCTGCAGCCTTGATGGTGAGGCAAGGCAAAGCAGAACAGAGCAGAACTGTGTGGCTTTTGATTAAGATTTTAATGAGTGCATCCTCTCCCAGGCAAGGGTCATTAATCATGTCCTATATGGAGCTATGACCGACAGTCCACCATTTTTATTCTAAACATTCTAGTTGAGCTCTGCACTTCTGCTCAATATCTTTCATATCTCTCTCTCTCTCTCTCTCTCTCTCTCTCTCTCTCTCTCTCTGCCAACAGCTCCCCCGAGAAGCCTTTTTCTCTGCTACATCTCACCTTCTGCGGGAAAAGAGATATTCGTATTATCAGGCAAATAGTACCAAGCTGCTCTCTATTTTAAAACATATTACAACCATCACCTTTGATGAGGGTTGACCTGTGAGAATATTCAAGCCTTCACACAGAAGATGAGAGACAGTTTGCTTAGCTTCAGCACAGTACTTTTTCACAGCTTTCAGAGGAATATTTGAATTCAATAGAAACTCAGTGGTGATAAGACTCCCTCAACCTTCACTTTTCATCCCTATCCCCTGTTCTTTTGTCCTCCAATCTGTTTTAAATGGATAGTGCACTGCCCAAAACAAAAATGTTTTCATCATTTACTATCCCTCATGTTGTTTCAATCAAATGAAAACCCCTCCCGCACATCTTCCAACACCCCCATTAATTGTACACTTTTAACAGTGCATCAAGAGCAGCTTTTTATTAGACTAATCCCAAAATACACATCCTGCCCATGCTCTCTATTTCTTAATCTGCCTCTAAACAATGGTATTTGAGGCAGTCGGAGGTGCTGTGCTGACACTTCGCAGCTGACACCAACCGTCAGAACTGCGCAGCCGCCAGAGCGAAGGTGCAAACATGCATGGTAATTAAGGACTGATGGAGGGAAACTGCTGCTAGGGGAAATGGATAGAGACAGCGTGTAGACCGGTCTGTTGGGAATTTGAGTAATGACTTCCCCTAAGGTTCCACAGAGATTATGTCTAAACCTATGGCACATCATGCACAAGCAAAATAACATGTGCATTATCCTAGAGCTCACATAGGGTGAAATAACCAATAACCAAGATGGGTTGAAGCACCACTGAGTGTTTCTAGTGCTGGGGGGTATCCTTTCAACACAGTGTAAAAACATATGCTAAGGGCCCGACGAGAAGTTTACAATATGAGAAAAGCTGACAAGACTAGCGCCTGCAACAACAGCAGATGAGGTACATGAATAGCACCAGATGAGAGCGTAGAGGGCTTTGGTAAGCTCAGGAGCCCAGGTGCACCTATCATCTCCTCTCCACATAAACTTGATGTGGGTTAAAGAGATGTAGGGACTTTGACACAGACGGCGAGCAGAGCAGACAGAAGCGTGTGACCCACGAGCGATGCCAGGGCTGCCAAAGCCGGTCAGACATCACCCGGCGGCACCTCCAAGCATTATTAAAACAATACACTGTTGACAGCCTCATACCCTCATCTCAGGGAAGATTAGTGAATCTGTGTCACAACTTGACATTCTTACCATCTGCTGGGCAAATTATTCAAATCTGCAATAAATGCCACTGCTGAGAGTGGTGATGCGGAGTAATTAGCACACTAACAGAGGTGCCACATTACGACTGAGTGAAACTGCTTATTTTGGGGTTTATTGTTGGTTTTAATCTTTATATCACAGGACACGAGAATGGCAGGGCGAAAGATGCTAGAAAGTCACATGCGCACTGTTTAAACACATCCTGGGTAAATGACACACGCAACCAGGAGTCGAAACCTCTCCACATGAACAAATGCCAGTGGAGACACATTTCCTGTGTGGGAAATGTCAGTGGGATAGCTGCGAGTGGGCCTACTCATCTCTGATCTTCATCAGGTGAGGAGGACACCCTTCTTCATCATCACAGCTCAATTTAAAAGTCAGCAATAATAGCGTATTAATCACAGCAAACTCAAACTCTCTTATAAGCCCACAGAAAACTTCATCTTAAATGATGCCAATGCTTTATGATTGGCTCATAGATCAATGTTTCAGGGATAAAAACTATTTACGGAATAGTTCATCAAAACATGCAATGGAAATGATTGGTGACTGAGGCTAGCATTCTGCCTAAATTCAACTTTTGTGTTCACGGAACACAAACTCAGGTTTGGAATGACATGAGGGTGAGTAAACATGAGTAACCTATATTTGATAGACTCACTGATGTAAAATGTATCTATCAAAATGAGTCCAGAATGGAGTGGCCTGATTGGTCACTGTACTTTCCCAGAATGCCCATTGGCCATGTTAGGTTACCACACAACCTTGCAAGGCATCATGATCAGTCACAGCAAACAAGTTTGGAAGGAGGCAATTAATGTTGATCAGTTAAAGGGTCACAGATGACTGAAAGCTAGTTTGCCAAGGGACAGCAAAACCCAGAGTGCTCTAGGATGGAGGAAGAGGATATGTTGCATGGTCATAGAATATTGCCAAAGGAATCCAGCTCTTCAGAGTGGGAAAATCAAGAATGGCCAGTTTTATAACAAGACAAGAAACATCTTAATGTGCAATAAATTAAATCTTGTGGCTGCATATTTGTAGGTATTTTGTCAAATTAAACAACTTCACAATGGCAAAATGCATTAACTTATTTCAAATCAGGAATATTTTTTTATTATTAACTTAAGTATGTCTCTGTAAAGCAGGTAAAGGGAAAGGAGGCGGCAAGAACCGGCTTGACAATATAAATAATAGTTTTAATAATAAACTGAATGAAAAACACACAAACACAAACACACAGAGCAGCTGCATGTCATTCTCTCTCTCTCTCTCTCGAACGGTTGTCACCGGCCGCCTTTATCCCCTTGCACGCCCCCATCAGGCTGATTGGGGACCGGGCATGTTTGTTCCAGCCCAGCCCTGCCCTCCTCCGCTCCACAGTCTCCATCCATTGATGGTGGATAATATTTAATTGTTGATGAGTATATAAAATATGAAACAATGTTCTTTCTCTTATGGAATCCATATACAATTTGATTAAATTTCCTTCTGTTTGCTCCAAAATAAGATAAAATAAGAGGCCAACATACAGTTCACCCACTGATATGTCTATGAGAGGCTGTTGTTTAAAGAACATTTAATGAAGAGATTGAAAACAATGGGAAAATTTAGAGTGATGTTCGCCGAGTGAGAAGCCTAGCACCATTTCCCAAAGGCAATTCATCCAGCCCAGCTTTGCGACATGTATAATGCACATCATTCTGCAAACATGTTCAATTTGATCTAAAACCCAGTCACAGAGGCTGAAGAGCATGCTCCATAAATAAGTGCCATACAATTTATGAGTTAACGTCCTGCAAAACAGAGACTCTCTCTCTCTCTCTCTCTCTCTCTCTCTCTCTCATTCCCCATTCCAAAACCTCCCCAGACTTCCTCATCCTCCACCCACGCTGGTGTCACAGGGCTGAAATTGCCTTTGGGGCCAAAAGAAACATGGTTCCAGCTCCAATAACATAGTTCAATGGTCCAATTAAGCATGCTAGATTTAGCATCATTAGGGGAGACATCTTTGGGAAGGAAGATATTCAGGATTAAATGAAGGGTGCACCAGAGTGATTCCTTGTCAGGCATTACAGAACAGGAAATAACCTAGTGTCTTCCCCACATAGTGGACATGGCATTATTTTCAACATTGTCATCTCTCAAAATAAGCAAACGGTTATACAAATGGGATAAAATTAAACTGAATTAACTAGTTAATTCATATCAATCTCTCAATATCACCCAACAGCCTCTTTCTTTTCACAAAACAATATAATTTAAACTCAGATCACTATTACATGTCCATATTTTTATTTGTTATGTAGCCATGTTATCACAAATTTAAACCATTCAGGGTGGCACGAGTGATCCTGATCACCCAACTGAGGCTTATTTTGTCATAATGACCAGCTGACTGTATATTTACCCTTACATATCCAGGCATAAGCTGCTTTTTAATTTATGCACACCCCATGAATATATATTTGTTACACCAGCATTTCTGTGCGGAGCAATATAGGGAAATTGCTGTCGGCCATTCATCTTGGCCAAAAAAATGACCACAGAGTGGACTAGATGACCATGAACACAGCAGGGGTGACAGTAGAAGGTTAAGTGTGAGTGGGACCTCCAGGGAGTCCTGAGACAGTGGGTGTGAATAGATTTGACCCTCAGCAGAAAGAGGAACTTCATAATACTTCAGGTCAATGTCACTGGATCCCCCACAGATAGTGGCTATTGCGCCACAGTGCACCGACTGTAAATTCAAGGACATAAGCACAGCTTGTGCACAAAAAGTCAGCACAGAACATCAGGAGCAAGTCACCTGTGGAAATTCCATCTTGTGAGCCTGCTTCATGTTGTTTGGCCCAATTTTGTAGACAAAAATGAGAACATTTTGGAAAATTAAGTGTTCTTCTACACTGGTCCATAAAATGAATCCTGTTTGCTACCTCAATTCAAATCAGGTATTGAATTGGAATTTAAAAATCATACTTAATTCGATTCTGAATGGCACACAACCCTGATGAAAAACAGTATGTATAAGAACAGTTTTTGATATACAGATTAGTTAAAATATTCAGTAGGACAAATCAGACATCCCAAGCACAGGGAATGGAAGCAGAAGTGTGGCATAGTCGTCAGCACTGCAACACATATTGATGGAAATGAACGGGGAAATGACCTTTTCCGCCGCTCCACGGGGGCCTTTTGGAGTTTATGCTTAATGCACATCCACCACAGCCTTACTTCCCGGTGAGAGCCTACGGGTGATAGTGCTTTTTTATTTGTTTGTAATGTTAAGGCATTCCACAAATTGCAGAGTCAGTGGCGTAAATTGTGTGTACTTACATTTAGGCAATCGACAGAGCTCGTTACAAGAAAACACAGTGGCTAAATTTATTTAGAATGGACTGAAAATCCAATACGAGGGAAAGAGAGGGAGAGACGGGGAGGATCGGTGAAGGGAAGGAGATGCTGACAAAAAAGATTGCACTAAACTGATCTCCTGTGATGATGTTATTCTGAAAAACTATCAAAGATGAACTATGGGATTTTTTTTTTTTGTATACAGAAAATGCAGAGCATCCTTCGTTTTGCTGGGTTTTAAAAAAAACGTTTTGCTCTGTTTATTAAATATGCTTGTAAATTGAAACAGACATGAGGAAGGCTACACTACACGGAGATCTGGATGAGTCCTTTACATGAGAGGTGAGACTGCTTTAAATAGATTTTGTTTTTCATTTTTTTTATTCAAGTCAGCATGAAATGCTGTTCATAACCCATTTTACATCCATAATGTGATGCATGTCCAAGTATTTATATTCTCATAATAACGAGAGTGAATAATATGCACTAATAAATTGTGCACAATGAGACTAGTAATCCATATTAAGGAAGTAAACTGGGTCCCTGATGATTACATGTTGACTAAAAATAACCCTTATTTTTGATTGTACTGTGTGGGACTATTACCTCGAAAAGCAATGTGCTGTGGCTATATCATGGTACAGTGATAATTTCAAATGAACCACAGGACTGAATGAGTACCATATTCATGTGCCATGGAATTTATAAGGTTATCCAATGTAGCGGCCCATTCTGACCATTTTGCAGCCGGCCCGTCCGGTTCTCCCGATGGCCAGTCCACCCTGATTGGCCCCAAATTGTGTAGGCCCACCGGGAAAATGTCCAGTATGCCAGATTACCAATCCAGCCCTGCCTTTATCAATATATGAAAGCCAAGTGGTAATTTGGGATTATTATGTTAACTTTCTTTCTCGAGAGAATTGTTTTCAGAGCAACACAGCATCCTTGCAAAGTTCCTGAGTGCATTTGGGGAAGATAAAACTTCTGAGCAGCCCTGATGAAAGAAAAAAGTGGAAGAGCGGATTGAAAAAGTGTGTAAAAAGCAAAAGAAGTGTCTGATGCAGCCTGTGAACGCACTGAAGGAGCTGGCGACCTCTATAAAAGAATTGCTTGTTTGATGAGAAATTTTTTTCCTAACCTCAAATGCACTGCTACACTACTTTAAGTAATACAGTGCAAATAATTTTCTCTCTTTTACATTCTCCCATCACTTTCCCTTGACAGCAAAGACATTTCCCTTATTCGGCTCTTGATTCTATACTGGATGGACTAATTAAACAAAGGTAGAGTTTAAAGGGTGATTACAGCTGACTGATTAATCTCTGCAGAGTGAAAAGCTTCTGAGTGGGCTCAAAAGAGTGTTTGAGAAAATGTTGCCTCATATTCTCACCTCTGAGGGGGGATGTTGGGGGTTATTAAACACACACACACAAACACACATCGTTCTCTCTTCTCTGTTTTCTTTGTAATTGTATCCACTCAGCATCAGTTTCCATCCCCTTGTGCTTCCTTTCATTTTATGTAAAGTCTTTCCTCTGTCCCTGCTGGCAGTACATGTCATCCTGCAGTAATTATCTTCTTCCATTCCAGAAAGTGACCTTCAGCAACTCTGAGAAACATACTAATCAGAGAGCAATTAGAGCAGATTTGTCAAAAGCAGGCTATATTAGCCTAAACAGTGATCACTTCTCAAAAAAGGACTGCATCTAGTTAGTAAAGGGGTTGAGATGCATAACCATCCCAAGAGTTGTGTAAAGTAAAAAGAGGCAAATCCTGCAGATAAGCATCTCGGAAAGCATAAATCCACGGTATAACCAAACAAACAACGGCAACCAAACAAATAACCAACCAACCAAATCAACCAGGCAACCAACCCAATAAATAAATGCTCAGAAATCTGGAACAAGGAACACATTTAGTGTTGGGTTAATTATTTATCTAGCAACACATACACAAACACAACAAAAACCACACTGAACGCATGAGAGAGGAAACGCACATGTACACACAATGATTGTCTATTCATGGCGGTTATCCTCTTGACATTTACAGCTGTCACGATCTAACATGTCTGTCTCTCCATTTCAGTGACTAAAAGTGCTTGAGGACAAAGCTGATCTCCTGCATTCCTCTTCTTTCTGTTCAGCTTGGCTCTCATCTTCACAAACAGCAAAGCACAACAGTCCACATCAAAGGATTGCACATGCTCTCATTCATTTCCCACCTGTAGCACATACAGCTGCAGACTGGCAAATGCAAACACATGAAGTACCTGGTTATGCAGATCAGGGGTGAAACACAGCACCAAAGCTGTTACCAGGAAATACGGTGTTGTGCACTGAAGGTCAACACTAGATGACTAAGAATGTATGTTTGAGCAAAGAAATGGTAAAACATACAGCATATACATGCAAGATATTTACAGACAACGTATTTCAAAGCAACTTAAAAATGCATATATTACAGTAATGAAAATTACCTAAGGAGGTAGCTACTTATGCAAATTAAGTGTTATGACTAAAGGTGAAGTGCCATTAATAGAGCCAATAAAAGTCAATTTAGTGTTACAGTTAGGTCAAGTAATAAGACTAAGGTTATTAATCTGATTTGATTAATGTAGTTTGAACAGCAAAATAACACATTGAATCAGAGTTGTACAAATCCAATTCAAACCAAATTATAATGTGGTTTGAAATCTGAATCGATTCTGTATCGGATTCGGTTTCAGAAGATGTAATATGAACTGTCAGATGCTGCCATCAAATTAACAATATGTGACCACCATTCACAGCTTTTCCAGTGCCTCCACACCCCAATACTGCGTAGTGACATAGAGCATTGTGTATCCTCCTCTGCCAGATTCTGCCCTCTCATACTTGCATGAATTCAGCACTGTGGCCAAACTCCATGGCGTAAATGAGCAGGGGTCATACTTTAAGCTTTCTGTCAGCTCTCTCCATACTAGTTTCCTCCTGCCTTTAGTAGTTATAAGAAAAATAACTAATGCCTACACCACCAAAACTGAAAAATGTGATATGATCACTTTCAAATAACAATGTGCACAGTGAATGCACAAAGATTGTGTTGCAAAAAACAAACATTTCACTTTACTTCCTTCAAGGTAGGCTGCATTACTGAAACAAGACCACACATTTGTAACAGACATGTGTAAAATTAAGTGCATTTACAGAAACTTAAGAAAACCGAAAAGTGTTCATTTTTGCCCTGCTCTCACCAACAGTATTTTGTATGTAGTCTATAATTTATATGTTTGATAAATGTTCAAATTAAGAAAATTGTTATACTTATGTTTTCATATGTTTTGAATATTTTGTTTATTTTCTAAATGTCTGAATATTTGATTAAAGCTTGGTTGGTTACAATTTGAATCACATTTTTTGTAATGTTGCACATTATCATGAACTAAAAGGTATGCCATTAAAATAAACTGACTAAAATTAAGGAATATTACATTTCGACTTATTTTAAAGGACATTTTTGTCAAAAGACTAAAACTATGACAAAAACAAAACATTGAATAAAAATGAACACTACATAGGAGTAATTTATGTAGACAAATCAAGATAATTTAAAGAGTTCACAACTGTATATAGTACAGAATTGAATAAACCATTTAATAAAAGAACATATTTACATTTATTACATTTATTCAAAACCAGATGTAATGCAGAATAGAATAGAAAATAAATTAATAACAAACACAATGGAAATTAAGCAAAAAAGAATAATACAGAACATAACTAAGCAGAACAGGACTACAGAAAATAACAGAACGGTGGAATTGAATAATGTGGAATAGAATAAAATAGAATAGAATACCACAACACAACGGAATAGAATACAGAACAACATAACAAAGCAGAACAGAATAAGGATAGATTAGAACAGAACAGAATAGCACAGAGAACAACAGAACAGAATTAAACAGAGCAGAATAGAATAGAGTAGAAAAGAACATCAGAACAGAAAGGAATGTTGGAATAATGTAATGCTGAATAAAACAGAAATTATAATAGAATAGGATAACAAAACACACCACAATAGAATACAGAACAGTATAACTGAGCAGAACATAATGAGAATAGAATAGACCATAACAGAATATATATATAACAGAATAGAATAGGAGAGTGGAGTTGTTTGATTGAAGCTGAAAATGAGCTCTGTGTGTAAGTATGTGTGAGATGAAGGTAAAGATGTCTTCAGACTCTAGGTGAATGAAACATGAGGGCGTCTGAGCGACAGAAGGAACATAGAGATAACAGGCTCCTGATGATGTTGTTATTACTGTGTGTTATTGGTATGTGCCACATCGGCACAGAGCAGAATAAACACCCCGAAAAACATCATGTACAACAGCATGGAACCATTACCAGCCAAGTCACTCTATATGTCTATGACAGAACAACTTTCTACCAAAAGTTTCAGAGAAGTTGTTTTGGCCATTCAAGATAGATCACAGCATGCAAATGGGACAGAGCAGAATAAACACTCCCAAAAACAAAATATAAAACAGCACGGAACCATTGCCAGCAAAGACGCTCCATATTTATATTGGCACAACTGCAATGTTCCATCCAAAGTTTCAGAAAAGATGATTTGACCATTCAAGATGGATTACAGCACATAAATGGGAGTTAAAAGCATGTAACAGCCAGAAAACCTGAGAATTTGATGCTGAGATGCGAGTCTAAGAAAGATGTCTAGAGAAAAATGTATGCTAAGCGGCGTCTGGCACTGTGATGTTAGTGGGTGTGTAAGACAGCAAGCTAATGGACGACATTAGTTCGGAGTCTGAGACACTAATGCACAACGTGTACGATTAAGAAGATATTTATCAACACAGGTGGCTGATGGTGGACAGGCAATTCACAGATATATCTCCTTTTAGACACATAAGTGAACATTATACATTGTGTTCTGTGATATGGGCACACTGGGACTTCAGAATATTTACCATGCTTTACCTTATAGACTTCAAAGTCCTTTCTCTTTGATGCCAAGTCAATGTTTTCTATAATGGTCAGTATTAGCAAATACTAATCACAAACAACAAGGGACAAACTTCACCAAGTGAAATCTGGCCATTAAAAAAAATTATTATGTTTTTGATTGTTTGGTGAAATTGAGCTGAGAGGGCGTAGACCAGGGTTCCACAATAGGCAGCCCGCGGGTCACATCCGGTCCCGCGAGAAACGAATGTTTGGCCTGTGCTAAAGGCCTGTTCACACCAAATCCATGGCAATTTTGTGAGACAAAATTCAGACTAAAGGTGTCTGTAGAAAAAAAGAATACAAATAAAACACAATTTAACCCCTTCCAGTAGGTAGCACTGTTGCTGTTCTATAAACATTTATACCAGTCTCCTGCCCTGCTCAACTGTCAGTGCTAGAGATTAATATATTGAACGCTGTTAAAGCAATTATTTACATAATTTGGCATAACCATTGCATTGTGTTCTTTCCACGGAGTATATAATCTGTGTCTTTATGCAAGTGAGATGAGTATACATAAATACATACGCCGTTACATAAATATGTATATATTTATATTTGCACATGTATTTTGCTACAAGTACATTCCAAATGGACTCCCGAAGCCAACTACTCTTTTTATAATGTCTGGATTAATGTCAGGATAATATAATACAAGGTACTGTGATACAAATACATGTAAAATAGTGCACATTTAGACTAACATTGAACAGTAAAAAAATATGATAGCATAACATCTAAGAAAACATTGGCTCACGGTCTTTATTGAAATTATTGCAATAGTTTGTTATATTATCCTTAAGAACAATAACAATATTAATGCTAATAGGTCTGATAATAACAATATTAATACTAATAGGTCTAATAATTGAATCAGAAATTAGGGAAAGTGCAGGGAGTAGATCCCTTTTGGAGATGATCAGGAAGAGTTGACTAGCATGGAGGACATGGAGATGTTTTTTTGTTTTGTTCTTTTGTTCAGCAGGCTAAGTTGTGTCGTTTTGTGTATCTGAATACAAAAAACATGTTCATAATTGTTTGAATAAATAAAACAGGCTACTAATTCTGAGAAAAATAACTAAGAACAAATCTGAATATTTAATATGTGTGAGTTTTTTTTAAAATAAAAACAACAATAGTAATAAAAATAACAGTAATAATAGTAGCAGCACAAATACTTTGTCATTACATAGAGGGCTTGACTTTGTATTGTTGACAAAATTTGGCCCTTGATGAAAACTAATTGGGGAATCCAGGCATAGACTGAATATCATTATCATTGCTATAAATAAACAAGAAATAGTCAAGACAAGATTGTAAATGTAAATAAATAAATCTACAATAAAATTAAAGTTTAACTTTCCACTTTAGAAATAAATAATATATTTTATATAAATAAATGTAGAAATAGTTAGACCTACAGAGTAAACATAGTAGACTGAATGCAAGCAAACCACAGCCCAATAAAAAGCTACTCTGTAGTCTTTATAGGTTCCAGTCTTTGAGATTGGCAGTTATAGAGGGTTTTCCTTCATTTGGCTAAAGCAATTGAGAGATTCTGAGACTGGGTGGGGATGTATTTTTGACAAGAGCTTTATCATGTATAGGCAAAATTATAACAGTGTGATGACACACTCCAAAATATTGAGCGAGTGATTGTGAAAGGGGATATCATGGAAACCAATTGTTAACTGGACCCAGAAGGCAATACATGACAACTGTTATTTTACAACTCACGTCTTTTTACAGCATAATGACATGTCATAGGGAGAATTGCAGTTGCTGTTATCCGGTGAAGTTTTCCCCACTATCCATGAAATAAAGTCAGGAAAGAGCTCACGGTAATAACGATGTTAGAAAATAATGGTTCTAGAGAGCTGAGAGTCAGCCAGTTTGAAATGTGAGTTTCTAATCTTTCGCTTAAAAACAAAAGAGAAATCTTGAAAATGTGCTGTTTGAGTTAAATGGCTCAGCTATTAAATGTCACAAAGAACACATTATGCTTTGTACTGTTTTAATTGTATAATGGGAAACCCAGAATGTTACTTTTATTTGAAAGCGTCAGTGCAGATCTTATTGTGCAGCTAAATGTTTTGACTGGGCGTTTGGATCTATTTAGAAGCATGTCAACACAGCCACAGCTATTACAAGGACAGTTAGATCCCCATAACCTGAATCCACTGTTGTGTCTCATCATTCTGACTAAATAAAGGCATGATAACACTGATCCGCAATGAGGCCCTCTCACGCATGAATAACAGACTGTTTCATAACACCCATCTTCTCCTGCCTAGGACTCGGGGAGAGGGAGCAGACGTGCTACGGAGAGAGATATCAGAAATAGAGAAGATATCAGCTGGCTGTTATTCATACCTGAAAACAAGACAGTGCCAAAGAAGCTGACAAAGCTGTCTATTTCTGAACTGTGGGAAATGGAATGTGTAGTTAGCTAGATGAAGCTATCTTTCTCTCTCAGTGTCTTTATGCCTTCTATATCTCATCTATCTGCTAATTTTCCTTAATAGGAATAGTTAACTCAACACAGAAATCAAAAGCATATGTTAGGCAAAATGTTTATGAAGCTGATCAATCAGGTACTGATGATCAAGAACTAACCAGGGACTATCAAGCTCTGAGAGAGAGAAACAAGCATAATTAAAGTAGCTTAGATTTGTGTGATGAAAAACCAAAGTGTAAGTTATTCACTAAAAATATTTTCTCCACAAAAGCACTTTGGATATTATTCAAAACATCCCATTGCATGTTTCAATTGAAGAAAGTATGTCAAACAGGTTTGGGATTACATAGGGTGACTAAATTATTACATTTGTTTTTTATTTTCTGGGTGAATTATTCCTATAAGACATTCCTTCACCTCTCATCAGTTGGTTTTACAAACAATTTACATATACACACAGTAATGTTCCACCCTAATCGTGCAGTACTGTTATATTTTGGCCAAAACCACACACACACACACACACACACACACACACACACACACACACACACACACACACACGAGGAATTGGGATCTTTGCCGAAAGTAAATTAAATCTCACAATGATAAAATAATAAGAATAAATAAATGAAATGCATTAGAAAGCTTATGTGCCATGATTTTTAACATATGGAGTAAAATTAAAAAAAAGAACTTCAGATGGCACATTTGCTAGGAAATAATAATGCACTGGCTTTAAAATAATCCAGTACAAAATCAAGAGTAAGATGATACTGACATATGGATGGTAATACACAGCCGTCATATCCCGATGTCTTCCTCAACACTAGCTAAACATTGGATTCAGTATTTATCTACTGCTTTGGGCTTTTTGAGTGTTCTCAACTGCTACAAGTTAATGCAGCCTTGGTTTGTCTCAGCCATTATGTGTGACTCAGTTCAGAGGGATTTCTTCCAGAGGGTGATAATCGTAAAGACAGATCACAGAACACAGAACAAAATACTGAACTACAAGCGATGGACAAAAGAAGCCGACTTCAGCCGCATGTGTGTGCCTTATTCAAATTCAGACTTGAACAACAGATTTGACAAATTTGAGTGATCCCAGTACATTAGATTACTGCAGGGGGAAAGTGCTGCTTCCAGCAGCCTGGCTCTGAACTGAGACCAGCACGGCTGTGGCGGAACAGAAGCGATTCTCTCCAGTTACCCACACTCCCCAGCGATGAACATTAGGGAGGGCCCTTATTCCAGGCTTATCTGAATGCCACTCTGCAGGTGACACAGTCAGCAACAGAGAACTTGGCCATGCTGCTCTCTTCTCCTTCTCTATAGACCTGCAGCTCACAGCTCTGCCAACGGTGCCTCTCTCAAGCATAAATGACAAAAATAACAAAAAGAAAAAAACAAATCAGATTCTGATGGAGTTTTTGCTATGGACCCAAGACCATTTGATTGAAAGTTTGGTTTGTTTGGTTGGTGTTAGCCTTTTATAGCCAGACCTTTGACTTTGGAAAATGGTCTGGTCCATATTGCAGCAGATTTTGTCCAAGAATCATCTACTTATGCCAGCAAGTACACATACGCGGATGTTAGCACTTGTCCAAAGCATTGCCTTGTGCAGTCCTGTTGAATTACATGCATTCTTGCATTACTGTTGCAGTAACAAACCTCAGAACTCAAGCGGTGAAAGAGTTTAGTTCAAAAGTCTGTGCTTTTAAACTGGTTGTGTTAATACTCAGGTAAGTTTATATAGATATATTGATTTTACCTTACTTGCTCAGCAATCGTCTCTTTGAACTGATGTGCATCTATGACAGTAGTTGACTTGAAAGAGAAAACACAGAGTAGATGCGGACAGTTTACACATACAGTATGTCTGCAATAGTGCGTGTTGGGGCAATTTTGAGGATATAATGCAAAGTTGTAGTGTTGTGAATAGTTGTGTGACAAATTTTTGAGCGCAAGTACACACAAAATCGCTTGTGTAACTAGAAGCCTTATGTACCTGACTGACTGATATGTAAAGCAATCAATTAGAGATTGCATTGTTTTGACATGCCATGTAAGAGTATGGTTATCTGAGATGCTTTATACCACGATAACAGACCATCATGATAAAAAAATAATAATAATAACAGCAAATTGTGATAATAACACAACTTTTCAAACTAAACAAAAAATCCTGTGTACACTATCTATGCTTTAAATTATCTAATCATACTACAGGCTACTTGATTAAGAAGTGCTTCACAGTCTTGTGAGCAATATGTACAGATGGTCAGTGAACAAACTGTGAGTGGTACATGGGCATAGAAGCAATTTTTTTTACTTGGGTGTGAACCAAAGACCCACACTGGAATGCACTTGAAAATGGGGGTGTTAGGTTTGGTTCATGTGAACCTTAGTATAGTTGACAATTGATCTGAAAGCATTCCTACCAAATGCATGGACATGAGACCCAGTATTGATGACGAGTAACATGTTAACTCTCTCAGAATCATAATTGCTTACAAAATCCAAGATAAGTTGTTACGGTCAAGTCCAGGGGGAATTAAATTCTTGTTAAATACATCAAAACACAGTTAGATAACAATGTAAAAAGTTGCTGCTAGTGCTCATGTTGGTAATTACATTGATGACACAACCATGACCTAGTTTGTAGGCAAATAAATCAATGCGAAAAGAGACTGGTGGAGAAAGATGGAAGAGGGGGGAATCAAACTCTTAAGTGTGAAAACAGCTTAAGTGACTTCTGTGGGTATTCTGTTTTTTTAGCACACTATAACAAGTCTCTTGGCTTTAAGCAGGAAATGTGTTTATGAGCACATATGCTGTACTGTGTTGCCAAGCTGTTAATACAGTTTGTGTTGCCTTTGTAATTAACTGACTTGTCTGAAGGGTATGACGAATAGTCTGACTCATCACTTTCATATGTCAGGAGTGTTCCTTCAGCACTACCCTACCCAGACTCTGGCCTTGGCACATTGCCTTGCAGAACACAAGGAACACCCCTGATATATTAAGGCGATGAGTCACATTATTTATGTTTGAGGGTTCTGGCTGACTTGGCGCTGTACTTGGGATGATGGGTTGGCATGGAGAGTTATTAGCTTACCTGAGGCCAGGTTACTGGCAGAGAAAGAGTCAGGGCAGGGGTGGATGTTTATTTTTGGGCCTGTCTTGAAGCTTCTGGTGACTGTTGCTTTTGAAATATTCGGTGTACATGTTAACAGTTTATAAGTACACACTATGTTCTAATTAGCAATATACTGTATGTGCTTAATTTGTAAGAATAAAAACATCTGAAAGAGTTCAGTGCATGTACTTAGTCATACCCCCAAGAAAGGGGAAAAGTTAAGTCTTAAAAATAACAAGGTCCAAAGTCCTGACCTTAAGCAGGCTATATACTTGGGAAGAAAAAATTACACTGTGTGTACCTAATGTAGAGCAGAAGTGTAGTACACACACACACACACATACACAGTGCATGGTGTTGACTGCACAACACTGCACCTAAGCTCAGGTTACATTAAAATAATTCTACACAGCTTTACACGCTGTCCTCAGAATGTCTCACACAAAAACGTTCAGCACAGAAAAAGACTTTGAACTCTTGACCCATATGGTTTTACAACAGAGTCACAGGTTAAAGTCACTGCGATGGCACATCATGTGCCCTTGACTAAGGCCCCTATAAGAAGAAAGGCCCCATGTAAGTTCACCCACTCTAAAATATTAATCGAAGCCAAAAAAAGAAAACTTTTAATACACTTGAAACTGAACCTGGCTGCATTGTTGTTCTTCCTATTCTTCTGTGCTCTCCCCTGTCTGTTCCTCTTTCTCTGTCTTCTTTTCTTTTTCCTCATGAATAATGAAGGAGAAAATATCTAGCTTGTCCCTACTGAAGAACACTGGGCTCTCCGGTGTTGATCAAATACGGCCTGTTAAATAATTGAAGGGAGCCTTTGTCATGCAAATGAAGGGCCATAGGACTGGTGAGAAAGTCAAGTCATTTTTATTTGTATAGCGCTTTTCACAACACACATCGCTTCAAAGCAGCTTTACAGAAAATCATGCTTTAACAGTAAATGAAAATCTAATATCTATAAAGTCTTAGAGTCATCACTGTATAATTTGGTTAAATATTATTGTAAATCGTGTATAAAATAAATAATAAAATAATAATTGTATTTAGAACCCCAGTGAGCAAGCCGAAGGCGACTGTGGCAAGGAACACAAAAATCTATAAGTTGTTCGTTAATGAAGAAAAATAACCTTGAGTGAAACCAGGCTAACTGTGGGAGCCAATTCCCCTCTGAATAAACACCATGAATATAATACCAATATTAGTTATTTATTGCAAACCAAGTAAGTCTTAAGGTCCAGTGTGAAGTCCATCCTGGTGGTGGCGTAGTGGGCTAAAGCACATAACTGTTAATCAGAAGGTCGCTGGTTCGATCCCCACAGCCACCACCATTGTGTCTTTGAGCAAGGCACTTAACTCCAGGTTGCTCCATGGGGGATTGTCCCTGTAATAAGTGCACTATAAGTCACTTTGGATAAAAGCGTCTGCCAAATGCATAAATGTAAATGTTTTAAATGTAGTTTTTGAGGCCTTTTCGACCGAACGCAATACAAATACAAACCTACAAATCCAGGGGAATACTTCTGAATTTAGTTCAGGTTAGGCTTTGTGCTGTGGTTTCAGCAGATCTCCCAGAATGTAATATAAGGGTCTTCATAGACTTAGGGGAAGTACATTACACTTTACTAAAGGTAAGGGGTGTTTCTTAGGCACAACATAAAGCAGAGAGCCTAAAACCCCCTTGCCAGTTGTAAGATCACTGTAATGCACAGATTCAAGTGGATTATTGCTTTTATAAAATGGCAGCAACAGCAATATGATAAACAGCACAGATGTGCAATAAACAGTCCAATTTATTATTAATAATAATTTTATCAAATTATGCCAGGTAATATGGTTCATTATCCTCACTGTAGGCTGTATGCAGATGCCAAATGTAGTGACCTGACACATTAATATAAAATGCACTGTCACAGGTGTGCATTTATAGCCATTTAAAAATGTCCCTGAATGCTTATCCAATCAGAAACGGTTGAAACTATCTGTTTCATACTCAACTTCCAACAATAAAAGCAAGAAACACAATTACACACAAATGCAAGCACAGCTCAAAGCACACATGCCAGCACGTGCTAATTTGCACAGTTTGTGACACTCAGAAGATCTCTAAGTAAAGTTTACGGCACTCCGGCATTAGGCGGGGTAGCTGCTCATCAGAGAGTGAGCAAACATGAGCTAACACAAGCAGGGCAATTATACCAGCAGATAAAAGCTCATTACACAATCAATGAGCTGCTTTGTTTCAGGGGCCTATTATACCCTGTTATCCTCTACTGGAAGCTCTCTCTTCCCCCCATCCTTTTATTCAAGCCATTCTTCTTCTTCTTTGTCCCTGGCGATTTTGGATGAATGATAAATAGCTTAAATGAAATTGTGGAGTCGAAAGAGAAAGAAACAACACGATGCCTGACGGAACAAAAGGCTTCCATAAACATGGCTACGCTGACAGATTGGATCGAACTGGCTCTTAGGAAAAGAAAAAAGAAAAATAGAAAAACTGTGATTGAACATCATTCTCTCTCTCACGCATACAAGAAAACATACACACAGTGTAAAAGAGGCACGGATATGAAGTGTCATTTCAATTAAAGTAGGCCTAATTGTCTACATTTACTTTCTAAATGCACATTTCTCTTATTGTGCACAATTCATTAGTGCACATTATTCCAAGGACAAAAAAAAATCTCTTTGCAGTGTTTCATACATTTTTAAATGGCTTTCTATTTGGTTAACTTGAAATTAAAACGTATATATGTACACTAAGTTGCATCACTGGTAAGGATTTACCCAAGACTTTTGCTTGTAATGAAAGGGGGTACCATCAAGGAGCAGAGAGTCGCCGGTTCAGGGATGCATGACAATGGAATTTCCAAAATCATCACAATAAGACCTGTGTGGTGATGTCCTTGAAATGCACTGCCACTATTACACTGGCCTGTATGTGGCTTCCTTCCTGGAACAAGTGCTCAGATTACAAACAGTTACAGTAAATAACTTAGCCTGGCCAAAGCTACACACACTCTCTCAAGGCCTCACAAACTAAGGCACTTCGGCACACATATGCATAGAGAGAGACAATAAATCAAGTTGAACAGATAAAACAAGCAAAATCACATTATAAAGCAAAGTGCTTGCAATGGGCATGGCCATGAAGTTTTGGTGCAAGCATACACTAAGTTTATGCACAATGGATTTAGAATTTATTTGTGATGTTTTGGTCACACATTCTTCATCAGGAATACATGATGTGGAGTATGCCTGATGAATGTCGTCGGACTAAAATGTTGCAAATAAATGATTGATCATGTTTTGCAAGCTATAGTAGTGTGCAGGATTTTTTTGTCTTGATAATATATTTTTTCTTACGCACCTACCTATAACTTTTCAGGTGTGCGAGGAGGGGCTTTGAATTATCATTTTGATGCAAACAAATAATAATAAAAAAACACTAAGAAAAGCAGTTGTTAAAGAAAGCAGCAAGCCAAATTGTCTCTTGTTTGTCATTATATAACCCCAGAGCTTCATGTGGCAACACATTCATGAAATTTTCAGCAGTGGGCAAGGTGTTCAGTAAATAATGACTTCAATTTAGGTTTGTTCCTCACACAAATCTATCATATGTCTTCAGACATCAAGGAATAGAGTATATGTGTAATATGGTGCAAGCTTATTTATGAAGACTGACAGCCACTGATCACTCCATGCTTTTATTTTGTGGAAAAGAGTAGCGTCAACATTCTTCAAACTTTCCGAATTTGTGCTCTGCAAAGGAAAGAAAGTCAAATGAGTTTAGAAAGACATGAGGATGAGTAAATGATAACAGAATTTCCATTCTTGTGTGAATGAACCCCTTATATTTAGACCCTGATTACACCAGTAAGAGTGCAGTTCTAGCAGATCATTCACACGGCACTCCAGTGCCACAGTAGCCCGTTCACGGAATGCTTACCCCTGACTTAAAGGAATGTAGACAACCAGTCGGTGTCAAGCACTCCTGAGCATCCATCTCCCTCCAGAGCACAGCTTCCTTTCTCTCTTATTGTCTTTCATTCTCTCATTTCTTTCTCTTTCCTCCTTTTACCCCTCCCTTTTTCCATACCATCTGACCTCTCTACCATTCCAGTGCACCTATGTTTACAACACACTTCATCCTCTCCCTCGCTCTCTCTCTGCCCTGTGGCGGTAGTGTGTGTAGCTCCGCAGGGATCCTTAATCTAAGAGGCATCCATTAGTTACACTCCTCTTAGAGTCTGTGGGCTTTATGGGTCACAGGTTCTATTTCCCTCTGAGTGACAACATGCCTAGGGAGCAGACCGCAAGCACTGCGCCGTCGCACCACTCAACTAGAAACCTACATACACAAATAAACAAACATTCACAGCTGCCTCCGCAACAGACTGAGGGATTCGAGGAACATGATACATATTTAATACAATTATATTTGTTTCTTGTTGATGTGAGATAGTACACAAATCGCTAAGTGATGTCAGGTTGATGCGAAATGCTCTTTTACTTGGATCATGGGCTTTTGGGCAGGCAGACAAACAGACAAACAGCTTCCTGTTTATGGTTTGGATCATCCTAGTGACTGTAAGATGTGTTAATTCCCTTTGTCTTATTATGGTGCAGATGTGATGTTTATTGGCTCACATGGAGCAAAGATGGATGTGAGGGACTGAACGATGTCTGGACGCATCGCAAACATAAGAAATCTAGGCTTGTAAGACAATATGGTAATACTTTACATTAAGGTTATATTAACATTAGTTAATGAATTCGGTATCATGAACAAACAATGAATAATATGCTTAACAGCATTTACTAATCATGGTTAATGTTGATTTATAAAAACACAATTGCTCATTGTTAGTTCATGTTAGTTTATAATGCTTTAATGTTAACATATGCTGTATAGAAGTCAACCAATAGTTGATGTTGCAGCTACCAATAACTAAAGAGGTGGGAAAGCCAGATAAATGATTAATCGGCTGATTATTTTTGTTTATCTCTTTATAGAATGTAAAAATAAAAATAAAACAAAGAGTCCAAAATGAATAAAATCCCAGATGTAGTTATGTAGCATTGTGTAACCAAAATCCCAATAATAACCAGAAAAAAATATGATTTGATGCATGATGCCGGAGTTTAAATATAAACAAGCCTGAAACAAATTGGGAACTCTTATTTTGAAATTACAAAATTATAAAAAGAAAAATTTTGGCATAGTTTTTTTTTCCGACAACCAATAGTTGCAAAAGGCAACTATCGGCACCGATTAATCTGTAAAACAGACACACCAGTCGACCACTAATGCTGTACACCTTTTTCTTAAAAATTATTAGTACATGTTGAAATGAGCATTGACCAAGATTAATATGTGATGTAAATGTACAGTAATGTGCATTGCTAGTTCACATTAACGAATGTAGTTTACTAATGTTGTATCCAAATACAGCCTAATTTCAAGTGTTACCCATAATGCTTCCCACTGGCACAATAAACAACAACTCTCAATAAAAATCATGCTTGAATCTGGCATATTTTAATTATCTAATTACTATCAAGAAGGACTGCTACAGTTAATATTTAGTCTCAGAAGGCATGTATCCGGATCACTCGCAGTCCATTCAACTTACTCAGATACATATTGCACACAAAAAGCATACAGTAAGTTTTCAGGTAATTTTGTGGAAGAACTAATCCCTGGATTTGCAAAACTGCAAACGTTTGATTTACTAAATCTGAAGGGTGCAAAAAAACAAAATTAAAAACTAAAAAGCTGTGGTTGTTTGCTTTATATTTTTTACATGAAAAGTGAATTGGACTTTATGCCAATAGTCACAATCCAACATTTACAACATAACTTCTACAATTATATGTACTTTCGAGTTAAACCAATATTTAGTGGAGAAAATGTATGGGAATTTATTTTATTCAATGGCACTAAATTGGATTGAAACACTTGAAAGTTTATACTATTGCTAATTTTCCCCAGCCAAAGAATCTGATGGGGGGGATCAGGACAAGATCTCTCATAATGAAATACAAATTCATCACACATGTAGGCCTTCATCTGTCATTCCATATGCACAAACTGACCTGTTATGAATCCTACAGATGGACTGTATTGTTACGAACCCCACTATTACAGTGCTGGTTAAAGCTGGGGTTAAGCAACATAAATGACACGCAATACACGCAATACACGATATAGCCGTTTCACAATTTATTGTAGCACACAAACTCACGTGTCATACAACAACAGACGATATTGACAGAAATTAACGACCATAGACCCAGAGCCGGCTCTCCCTATAAGCGAACTAAGCGGCTGCTTAGGGCCCCGCCGCCACTAGGGGGCCCCCTAACTACAGATGGTAGTCGCCGGCGTCGCCGCGGTTTAAACATAGACAGTAAAAGAAGGGTTTAAGTCAACAACCAACTGTCAAATCGTTGTCTTTCCTGAACTTTGAAATTTGACCGAATGAACTTTGAAAAATGAAACGAGTCCTATCCATCGGGTGCAGAAAAAAGGAAAAAGAAGAAGGATGATGATGAGAAGAGACATATGCAAGGTAAGGTAATTTTTAATAATGTAATTTAAGTTAAGGCTTGGTAACGTTACGCCAGGCGACTCAGGCCTAATAATAACGGACACGTCCTTAAACTGTTAGTTATTATTACTTTATCTTTACTTATTTAATTTGCAAGTTGATGTTTAGTCATTACTGTAATAGAGACAGAGTAACTAATGAAAAAAGTCGGTAGCTGTCCGTCAATTATGCTGAATCAACATTGCTTGCTTGCAGTAACGTTATGGTCCAGTCCAGCCGTCAGGCCCAGCTCTGGGCTACAGACCGCGAAGAGACAGACCCAGCTCCTATGAATGCATTTTCTTTTTAACAGTTAACGTTACATGACCCACCTACACTAGTTCTGGGAAAGAAAAAACTTGTCTCAATAGACACTTATTACAATAAAAATAGTTTGATTATTAAACATTAGAGAGAAAGGAAGTAAAAAAGAAGAGAAAGGGCAATAATTTGACAGTCAAAATCAAAATGAAGTTTAAAATAAAGCGGTTAAATACAAGCTTTTTCTTCTGGTCTTTATTGAATATGTAATTAAAGATTATTAATAAACATTAATCTATATACTAATATGAAATATTTTATATATTGTTAAGCTAAAACACTCTGTGTCCTCTCTGAAACATTATTGAATGATGATCGATACAAGATATCTAAAAGCAAAATGGATTTGTGGTACATTTTAGGTAAGAATGTATTACTGTATGTAATCATAAAAGGTGAAAAATGTCTCAATCCATGCTGTGAAGGTTTAAAATATGAACTTATGAAATAAGAGTTAATCAACCAATAATTAAATAATATCATTTAACCTTTGATTTCTTTTAATTTACTTTTAACATTATTTTCTGCTCACAATGTAAAAAACTAAATTTCACTTTCTCAGGAGGAGCCATTCTTAAATATTTTGGTGGTCGTGGAGAAACATCTCAGGAGGCTGACACCAGAGATGACACAAGTAAATATGTCCCACTACCTTTCTTTTGAATAGTTTTGTGTGCAACTTCAACATAGCTAATTGTCCTCTAGCCAATACAATTTTTTGTTTTATAATCACAATTCAATATGTTGTCTTATTGTACTTCTATATTAATTTAAGATGAATGTGTTTTATCTAATCTGCATACTGTATTAATGATTATATTATAATCTCAACAGCTGGAGGAGGTGACTCTACTGCTGTTTCAGTAGAGCACAGCGAGCGGCATACCACAATGGATAATGTTGCTGAAGCTGAAGCTTATAAAAACGTACCTAAGGTCCTCCATGGCACAAGAACGCCTCAGTGGTCTGTCAATCATCAGTGTTCACAACACCAGGTTGGAAGCAAGATGTCCTATGATGACATTATAGAGGACTTTGCATCTCAAAAAGCAAGAAGACACACATTCTGAGAGAAAAATTCATTAGAAGGAACAGGGAATAAAAAGCAGATGGGGTGAAGTGAAAGTTTGTGTTTTTTGGGGGGGTTTAGACTTATTTTCTTCCTTTTTTCTTATTTATATTATTTGCTTATTTATTTGATTAATTAATTTATCATTCATTGCATTTTATATGCACATTTATTTGGCTAATGATTGTTCGGCTGAAATAGTGTTTTTGTAGTTGGAATATATAAAAAATAAATACCAACTCAAACTTGAATCTTTTGTAGAATTTGTAATCTCTTTGATACATCAATGCAAGAATGTTTAAATCACTTTAGAAGGAAGCAAAGAAATTACTGGTCTAACTTCTTAAAAAGTTTTTTTAAAACTTTTTTTAAAGTGTGGAAAAGGGAAAAGAAGTTCAAAGATCGAGACTCCAGCAACACCTGTAGTATATGCAACAACTTTATTGAAGATTTGTTAAATTGGGGTTAGATTGTATACAGTTACTGGTTTGCGGTGGCAAAACTCCATTATTCACTGCAAGGCAGGGCCCCAAAATTTCCTGCTTAGGGCCCCCAGATTTACAGAGCCAGCCCTGCATAGACCCACAAGACACTAAAACAAACAACATGAAAAACACAGCTTATCAGCGGCTGGCGGAAACATCAAGACGCACACAGGGCTCTCTCGTTCGTTCTCTCGTTCGTCCACTCATGCCCTTCTCCTCCAGTGCACGCCAAGCTCTCGACAGAGCTAAACAGTGATCGAAAAACGATCACTCCGCTATGGGAACAAATCGTAGGTGATCAAAACCCCCCGATTCTCCTTCCGCTCTCCCATTATATCTCCAGCCCAAAACAGGCTGCAGGTGTGCAGAGGCGGAGCCTATTCAGAGAGAGAGAATCAGATCAGCCAAAATAGTACACAGATTAACATAAGGCTCAGGCCGTAACACTTCCCCCCCTGAAGACAGAAACAGTTTTTTTTTTTTTCTTCTTTTTCCCCGTTCTTCCCTCTCCTCCTACTGAGAAAAGGTGAAAAACTGTTTCTGAATACTATCAGCAGAAAAAAAAAATAAAAATAAACCTAAACCCGCGACAACGCATCAGCCACTACATTCTCAGATCCTTTTTTATAACGTATCTCTAAGTTATAGGGTTGCACCATCAATGCCCACCACATCAGACGTTGATTATGATTATACATCTTACTCAAAAAGACCAACGGATTATGGTCTGTATAAACAATAACAGGAAACATACTGGCCCCCACGTAAACATCAAAATGTTGTAGTGCCAGCAAAAGAGCTAACGTTTCCTTCTCAATTGTAGAGTAATTAAACTGATGACAATTGAACTTAGCAGAGAAATATGACACTGGATGAGGTATTCCGTCAGCACCCTCCTGTAGAAGGACAGCTCCCGCTCCCACAGCACTGGCATCCACCTCCAGCTGGAACGGAGAGAACACGTCCAGCGCGGACAACACCGGAGCACTGCATAAAAGAGACTTTGCAGACAAAAAGGCCTGTTGGCACTCATTAGTCCAATAAAAATCAACTTTAGGACTACATAATCGAGTTAAGGGAGCTACTACACTCGAGAAGTTCCTACAAAAACATCGGTAGTACCCTACCATTCCAAGAAATCTACGCAGCTCTCGCCTTGTAGTAGGTACTGGATATTCCAGTACAACGGACACTTTTCCCTCTAATGGACGTACATGACCGTTCCCTACCTGCTTTCCCAGGTATGTGACGGACGCTTTCGCGAATTCACACTTTTTCAAATTCAATGTTAAGGACGCAGCAGCTAAACGGGAAAAAACATCATACAACGTCGACAGATGTTCAGCCCAGGAAGACGAGTAAATTACTACATCGTCCAAATAGATATTACAGTTGGAAACGTCGCCCAAAACCATGGACATCAACCTTTGAAACGTCGCTGGTGCGTTTCGCAGACCAAACGCCATACGCGTATATTGAAGAAAAGAATCAGGGGTTACAAACGCAGAAATCGCAGACGCGCGCTCGGTTAGAGGCACCTGCCAGTAACATTTTAGCAAATCTAGCTTCGTAATATATTTCGCCGCCCCAAGGGTATCAATACAGTCATCAATACGTGGCAGAGGAAAAGCGTCAGGTACAGTAACAGAATTTACTTTCCTAAAATCAGTGCAGAAACGAGAAGATCCATCAGCTTTTGGTACTAAAATACATGGCGAGCTCCATGGGCTACCACTGGGAACAGCAAAACTGTTCTGCAGTAGATACTTCACCTCAAGTTGCATGGCTTCTCTCTTACTCACCGGGCAACGATATGCATGCTGCTTTATGGGGAGTGCACTACCGACATCAATGTCATGTTGAATGACAGAAGTACCAGGAGGGACATCACTAAAAAGAGTTGGGAAACTGTCTAACAATTTCGTTATGTCCTTCCGCTGTTCAGTAGACAAATAAGACAGTTGCGAGGGAACTGTTGCTAAAACGTCAGAATTTTTCAAACAACCACCATTCAAGACTTCCATAGAGACTTTTAGTCCATCATCCACATCATCGGTAGGTAACGTATAAATAAGCAACGAAACTCGCTCTTTTATCTCCACGACTGGTTCAGGAACATTAACAATCTTGTCCTTTTGATCATAACATAAATATGGCTTCAGCATGTTTACGTGACATAGACGAGTTTTTCGCCTCCGTTCTGGAGTATGTATTATGTAGTCTGTCTCACCCACCTTATTTTTAACAAGATAAGGACCTGAAAAACGCGCAGAAAGAGCAGATCCAGGGGTCGGAATCAAGACGAGAACTTTTTCCCCTGGTAGAAAATTACGCACAACTGCCTTCTTATCATAACGGCGTTTCATTTTCTCCTGCGAATGAGAAAGAGCTTCTTTTGCTACACTACAAGCATTTCGTAAACGTCTTCTCAGAAGGACCTGCACCAAGAAATTCTTCCTTCAGCATTTTTAAAGGTCCCCTCACATTATGGCCAAACACCAACTCTGAAGGGCTAAATCCAAGCGATTTCTGTCTCGCCTCACGCACCGCGAATAACACTAAGGGAACTCCCTCATCCCACTCATTCCTGGTCTCAATACAGTACTTGCGCAGTGCAGATTTTAATGTCTGATGCCAGCGCTCCAAGGCTCCTTGAGATTCGGGATGGTAGGCACTTGACACTACATGAGAAACTATGAGAGCCTTCAACGAATTTCGAAACACTCGAGATAAAAAATTAGATCCTTGGTCTGTTTGGACCGTTTTCGGTAAACCGAACGTCGTAAAGAATTTCGTAAGAGCTTTTGTCACAGTTTTAGCAGCTATACTCCTTAACGGAATGGCTTCGGGATACCGAGTAGCTACACACATTATCGTCAGTAAATACTGACAACCAGATCTCGTGCGAGGAAGTGGACCCACACAATCCACAAGAACACGTTCAAACGGTTCACCTACTGCAGGTATAGGACAAAGGGGAGCAGGCGTCAGAATCTGATTAGGTTTTCCACCCACCTGACAGATGTGGCAATTTCTACAATGCTTTGAGACTTCAGTTTTTAACCCTGGCCAGAAAAAATATTGGAGTACCCGGTCATAAGTCTTATTTATCCCAAGGTGTCCAGACCAGAGATGGTCATGGGCTAAACTCAACACATGTGGTCGGAATTCCAAGGGCACCACAATTTGCTGAACCTCATTCCAATCATCTGATCTGCTCAACATTTGGAGTTCTACTCCACCTACGCATCAACACATCATCACTCCAATAGAACTGTTGGTTATGCGAGGACGACAAACTATTCTCAGCACTCACACGACATTTCTCTAACGTCGGGTCATTTCCCTGAGCATCAATTAAAGTCTCCCGTGAAATAGACACATCTGCCAAAAGATCAAAACAAACAGGAGAACTCGCAGTCATTTCAGCAGCTTTCAAAGACTCCGGAAAAATATTGTCTCCCAAGATTTTGGAGAAAACAGAATCACTGAGGTTACTCTGTTGAATATCACGTTTTACTTTTTGCTCGTGTAGTAACAGCACTAGCTGAAAACACATCTGGAAAACTTTTATCCAGTACATCAGAGTGCAAATCAGTCTGTGGATCATCAGTCACCTGCACGACCGGCATTACCTTACCACCAGCAATGTCGTTACCCATTATAAAATCAATACCTTTCACTGGTAGAGAAGGACGAACTGCTACTTCAAAACACCCTGATGCTAAATCAGACGTAACCCACACGCGATGAAGAGGAACAGTTACAAACCCCATCTCAATGCCTTGCACAATTGTGCTGGTGTTACACGCAGAATCTGTGCAAAAATCTAAAGTGTCTGATAAAATAAAGGATTGAGATCCTCCGGTGTCACGCAAAATCCGTACTGGTTTTCGACCTTCGTCACCCTCATTCATAGACACACATCCATCGAACACAAACGGTCGAAAACAGACATCAGGCGCTATTGGAGAAAGAGAAAAAGGTAAAGATAGAGTTTTAACCAACACAGACCCTCGAGGCTGAAAAGAGGACTCGTGTCACTCTTGCTTTCGTTTAAGACCACGACACTCAGTCATAATATGTCCTATTTTGTGGCAATAACTACATTCTCTGCGAGGTTTTGAACTGGTAGGTACCCACTTGTTTCTAAGATCAGAGATAGGCCTATTCTCATTCTCTTTTTGTGCAGGACCTCCAGAATCACTTGAAGGTTTTAAAAACACTGTTTTGTGCATTAAAGCATACTCATCTGCTAACACCGCAGCCTGCTGCACTGCACTAACTTTTTGTTCGTTTAAATACAGAGCAGTGCGCTCTGGAACACAGTTCTTAAACTCTTCAATCAGCATCAACTCACGCAAAGAATTATAATCCGTTACTTTGCACGCTTTAATCCATCGGTCAAACAATATGCCTTTCTCACGAGCAAACTCGACATAGGTCTGAGAACCAGATTTTTTAGTAGTACGAAACCGCTGTCTATAATGCTCAGGAACCAATTCATACGCTTGAAGAATCGCAATTTTCACAGCATCATACTGAACACTTTCTTCCAATGAAAGAGATCCACACACTTCTTGCGCCTTACCGACTAATTTACACTGTAACATCAATGCCCATACTTCAGTTGGCCATTTTAAAACACTCGCGATTCGTTCAAATGCCTGAAAATATGCCTCAACTTCTCTTTCACGAAAAGGTGGAACTATAGCAATATTTTTAGCCACGTCAAAATGTGTAGATGACGACATAACTACAGACTCGGATTCAGCACCAGCCAAACAGAAGGACCAGAAACCATACTCAAATTTGGCAGCCCAGGAGCTGTCTCCGAACTATCATTCACACTAATTGTCGTTTGGACCGTCGTTCGTACGTCTGGAACGGCCTGCAACTCCAACTCCCGTAGTCGCACTTTTGTATCAGCATCGATTCGATGCATTTCAATTTGAAGTTTTAAATCATCTTGCCTTGCCTGAGCACGATCTTGCGTCTCCAATTGTAAAAGAGCTAGCCGAACCTTTAAACGCAATTCTGAACGAAAATCAGGTGATGCCTCAGTAGAAAGCGAAATCGGTTCAAATCTAGGAATAGAAAAGGTGGCCTCACCTCACCAGCCACCACTCCTGGAGTAACCTGATCACCGACCGGCACTCGTGATGGAAAGCTTCCTGCAGCATTTGTCACTGGATCACCTACTTGTAGAGAACCAGAAGAAAATACCCCCTGATTAGTCAAATGGGAAAGTAAACAACTTTTTATTTCTTCTTTACGCTGCGTTTTAAAAACTGAAATTCATAGTGTTGGGCTATCAAAAGCAAATAATTTTTCCGACATGCCTCTAACCCCTCAACACTGGGTTGATCTATAAATCTGTTCAAATCAAAAGTTGCCATTATATATATATATATATATATATATATATATATATATATATATATATATATATATATATATATATATATATATATATTTTTTTTTTTTTAGATTGTTTTAAAGCTGAGTAAATAAGGAAACTCCATACGCAATTAACCCGGACCTACCTACCCAACCAGAAAACTAGCTACGTTCTAGCTAGTCTTCAGAGGGTACCGATTAAGAGATGTATCTCTCCCCTGGAATACCTCCAAAAACAACAAATTAAAATAATAAAGAAAAACAACAAACAGTAAACCGTAGCCAGAACTGGCGCTAAACACAGTCCCGTTGGCTCACTCTAACTAACCGGGAAACCTGACCCACACAAAGCAAATCAAGTTACTTAATTACTTCTAGCTGAACTGAGTAAAATCCCGGATGAGCCCCCATTTATGTTACGAACCCCACTATTACAGTGCTGGTTAAAGGTGGGGTTAAGCAACATAAATGACACGCAATACACGCAATACACGATATAGCTGTTTCACAATTTATTGTAGCACACAAACTCACGTGTCATACAACAACAGACGATATTGACAGAAATTAACGACCATAGACCCACAAGACACTAAAACAAACAACATGAAAAACACAGCTTATCAGCGGCTGGCGGAAACATCAAGACGCACACAGGGCTCTCTCGTTCGTTCTCTCGTTCGTCCACTCATGCCCTTCTCCTCCAGTGCACGCCAAGCTCTCGACAGAGCTAAACAGTGATCGAAAAACGATCACTCTGCTATGGGAACAAATCGTAGGTGATTAAAACCCCCCCCGATTCTCCTTCCGCTCTCCCATTATATCTCCAGCCCAAAACAGGCTGCAGGTGTGCAGAGGCGGAGCCTATTCAGAGAGAGAGAGAATCAGATCAGCCAAAATAGTACACAGATTAACATAAGGCTCAGGCCGTAACCGTATCAAACTATGGCAGATATCAACAGAGCTGAATGATTTAGTCTGTGATCCCACATCAACCAGAATACCTGACAGACCATTACTTATAGAAAGTGCAATCAAAACCTCTCCCTGCTGCACTCCATGCTGCCTTATTTATCTGCCTTCACAAAGCTGTATCCCAAAGGCAATGAAATATATGCTGCCAAAGATTGTAGGCCTTTAATGGCTGTAATACTAACAAGTGCGGATAGCTGCTACATGTGAGAAAGCCCACTCCTTTCACAAAGCAAAACATCTCCATTGCTTCCCCAGTGACCCGGTGGCACCAGGGGTCAGTCTGCCTACGCTTGCTCTAATTGGGTTGATGGTGAGTGAGCACAGCCACCGGGCACAGCCAGTAAATAAAAGACAGAGTGAGAAATCGACAGTTTACAGTATGCTAATGTAAGGTCTCTGTATTTATACTACTTTCTCTCTCATGCCCCTCTGCAAGGCCTTTGAAGAATTATTTAACCTGAAAACATTTATAATTCATAGAACATCAAAATGTGTCTGCAAGTATGGCATTTACAGAGCGTTTGTCAATATCTTGCCTAACCCCTGGAAGCCTGATGTTAAGCAGCCCTTTGACTCGATTTAATTAAAAAGCTGATTCTGATCATTTTGCCATGTCATTCAAATGCTGTTTTTATATGCTGAAGTGCTGCGACTATGGGGTGTTGAGTAAATTAGCATACAGAATTTTAACCCCCAGTTAAAGGCCATGTCACTGATGTTTGTTGAGTGGAGGGCTGAACTTCACTCATGGAATGACTGATATGATATTCATGCTTGAATGGAGCTCTGAGTTACTAACAGGGCTAAGTTTGTCTTGGCTCGTTTTCAGGAAGTGCAGTGCAAGAGATGTTGCAGTAACCTTCAGCAAATTGCAAACTACTGTATATGCCAGGCCCAAAATTAGAAATTTGTCAGCATGTCACCAACACTTAAAATTTTTTTTTATATTGAACATCAATACATTTTCAGATTTGATTTGATTCACTAGCTCTTGATTTGTTAGATTCTGATTTCAATAACATTATATAAAATTCAGATTAATTTAGGTATATTTCAGTAGTAATGTTCATTTTGCTTACATATGAAGCTCTCTCTCAGCTAACAGGGACCTTCTAATATTGGTCCTCATCTTGTAACTCATTGAGGTACATTGTGCAAAAACAAATAAAAAAAAAAATTAACAACAGAGCCAGAAATATGCAGTTGAATTGCGATTTATTTAACACATAACAATCAACAAGAACAAAACTGAAATAAACCTTTATGTAAATGATATATCTTGAGATTTTAAGAATCAATATTGGGATTGTTCAATGAAGATCAGAATGAAGATCACAGTTAATCAGGAAATCTATATTTTTACCAAGCCCAAAGAAAGAAAGAAAGAAAGGATAGGGCTAATAAGTCTCACAGAGTGGGAGTGTAGAAATAATGTGACACATTTTTATTTTATCCACAAGCACCCACAGACCTTTTACAATACCTGTCCTCTCCATTCCCACGAAGGGTAAATTAATAAAGCTCCTGACTCTGCCGTCTGTTTGAGAAAGAACACCATTAAGGCCAAGCCCTTAAAATGGCAATTTAAACAGGGAGTGAAATAACATGAGACTACTGGAACTTTCTGATTGCTATGACAACATGAGTTCAGTTCTGGTTCTCTACAGATAATCCAATAACCCAAAGAGTCCTCAAAGCAGCTAAATGCAATATAAAGGGTAAAACGGAGAAGTGTAGCTGCTACATATGGGTCACCCCCTCCCACTCCTTTAGAGATTTCCATCTTTAAAATGTGAATGTAAGAAAACAAACTGAAACTATGTTACTTTAGAACGCAGGGCCCATTAGAAGCTCTTATAAATAAAGGTTCTATAATGATTCTGCAGAGCATCCCATGTTCAACAAAGAACCCTCTTCTTAACTAAATTCATTTCTTGAGCTGGCTAAATTATTCTTTGGAGACTAAAAAGTTAAATTCCTGATTGATTAAATAAAGTAAAAAAAAAATAAAAGTATTTCCTGTTGAATATCCTATTTAACTCAGGAATAACATTATTGAAGTAAAACTGCTTATAACTGCTCTGTCATGTGGACTTTAAAGCACTACAACAAAGTTTTCTAACCAACTAAAGAATAAAACTGTCTTTCTGGAACTCCTAAGGCGTAGACTAACAGACAAATGCGACTACATCTCCTGACATTAGTTAGTTGCGGGTGCCATATATCCCTGCATTACCTGTGCTCAGCTCACTGCAGATGCAGAGAGACGATAAAAAGACTAAAACGCAGGTCATCGGAGGCCAGAAATAAGAAAGTGAAGATGCAGGGAATGTGTTAGCAGCAGCAGAATATAAAACAGACCCTCTCCACTGAATGATAATGTTATAACCCCAGGCTAGATAAAAACCTTCAGCTAAAGTGAATTAAGCAGTCTTGCACCTGCAATTCTAATAGATATTGATGGAGTCAGTCAGTTAAACAGAGAACAATTAGACCGTTCCCCTCACCAGCCCTCACCCTTCGACTTCAAACCATTACAGCAGCACTACGATGGTCTAGCCCTTAGCACAGTCTACATTACAGAGCCTGACTCTCAAAAGGCCCCCCCAGCAACTACCCCTCTTGCTGAAGCTCAAACCAACAGATTGGAGCTCATTATAGCAGGGAATAGCACCCCTGCCTGAGGGACTTAATCTTGCCATTGCAATAGATTAGGGGTCTGAAGTCAGAGGAGGGACCTTCTTTCTGCTTATGAACCTATAGCTTGGATGTGGCCCTTGAGTCTGGGTGAGCAAGAGGGGCATTTGTGTGAAGGATAACAATAGTAAATGGGGCACCAAGAACAAGAAATGTCAGGAGCTGTATAAATGTATGAGCCATGAACTCAACATGACACTTAAAGAAAAAAGGGAAAGAGTGCGAGAACCACCAAGGAGTTCTGTAAACTGAGCAGGCAGAGGAAGTTGGGTCATGAAAACCCACATAGAATCTGAACTTCACTTCTGAATGTTGATGAAGATCTGCAGAATACAGATATATGGGTTAAAATACGGTCCAATGTGTGCAACAGCTCTGTGAGTAAAACACTCTTATGGACTAGGGATGCACCAATACCACTTTTTCTCTTCCGATCCGATCCTGATCCCAAGCCAATACCAGTGTTGTTTTTTGCATAATCAGTTCAGAATATTTTTACATTATGGTGTGGATCTAATTGGGAGTACTCTTTAATATGTAAAGAAACACAAAGCTCTAACTACAAATTATTTAAATATAAATGTATAGCTTATTAAGAAACATTTTATTATTAACTAGTATACTGGATAATGTGGCAGCAAAATTGACAGTAATTCCAGTCTTCAAGTCTTCAGTAGAATTCTTTTTTTATGTTTCAACTTGCATCTGGGCTGGTTTGGAGTAATATTTTTCTAATTATTAAAAATGTTTAATTCTGTGGAATCCAACCTATGGACCTCTTACAACTTTTAGGGTGTAGTCCTAGCTGTGTAACTTTGCATTGTGAGAATACACACAACACACAGGTTTGGCTGCTTTCCCTTTTGATGTTTATTCTCTGGTGACCCAAAGTCCCAGTGAGAGCCTGACCTCAGTCAGCACATCTAATCCTGTGGGATACACAAAACAAACAAACAAAAAAAAACCTGCTTTATTCATAAGGCCCACACATACACACCACACATCTTCTTCATAATTAATGACACCACTCACACCACTGGCAACCTTCTCTGTAATGAGACCGTGTGTCAGATCCGCGTCTTTCTCCCAAAGCCAGAAAGCTCTTCATATCCACCAGTGGTGCAGTGACGCCGTTAGCCTACAATTTAGTCGAGTACCCACCAAATTGTCCCTAATTTACCTTGTTTTTGCCTTCAAATAGCCTAAACAACAACACCAATGAATTTCTTTGTTTGATAAACTGCACACACCTCAAGACAGCTAACGGCTTCCGAGGAATTAATGGTGCATTTTGTAGAATACTTATGAGCACAGAGATGTATGGAGATAGCTTTACCTATGCCTAGTCTGTAAAGATACTCTATTTGAAAGCTCTGTGCCAGATGTTAGGTGTTCCCTGCAGCTGTAAAAATATGAACACACACCTAATGGTGTTGTTAATATAGGAAAAGGCATCGGTAACAACTTTCAAACACTCCAGAGTGCATTTGACTTCACAAAAGCCCCTCCATATTCATACTAGTGCCATATTCAGTCCAGACTCAAGCCTTAGAGATACACACAAACACAACCACCGGTATTAATGTGATGTTGATCTTATGTTGGACCTGTGTATACATGATTCATTCATTGATTAGTTGTTAATTTAATGGACGACATGGATGGCCTTTCTGTGGACTGGTTTTCATTACCTACTGCAAAGAGATTAATGGGAAGGAGGAGGCGAGAACCGGCTTGACAATATAAATTATATTTAATTATGAACTTAAATGAAAAAACACAAACACACAAAGGTGTCGGACAACTGCCTGTAAAAGCTCTCTCTCCCTCCCACCACCGTACACAGTCAGCCTTTATCCCTCTCGGAGGCTTGATTAGCCTGATAAGGGGCAGGGTGTGTTGAATCACGGCCCGCCCTGTCACATTCCTCCCTCGTTCTCTCAGGCCGGGGAGCCCCCAGCATGACGTACACCCCCCCCCCCTCGTTCCCTGGGGGAGGGAAGGCAGGTCATCCCCGCCTTCCTGAATCTGGGAGGGGACAGGGGGAGGGAAACAATAATGATTAGAATACGGGGAACTCCCTGTAGCAGTGCAGCAAAAAAACAAACACTTACGATTCTCCGATATGCCGTAACTTGGTCCTCAGTCACACCTCCACCCTCTAACGGATGACAGCCGCGCCTCCCCAACCGGATCGGAGGTAGTCCTCCTGCCCCTGGCTCCAAGCGGTCGGCCGGGAACCCCTCCCTGCTCACGGTTAGCGGTCCTCTCTTAACTACGCCATGTTTAGCGGCTGGTAGTGGTCTCCCCCCACCCGTGGAAGAGGCCCTGACCGCTCCAGGTGGTCGACTAGGAGCCCCTTCTCCAAATGCGGTCCGTTAGATCTCACAGTGAGCATGTACGCAAAGATGTGGATGGGCAACATGGGAAGGCCTCACTTTTAAACAGTGTAGGCCAGGTTAAAATTAATCAGCTCTGTACCTGTGACAAAGGTAATGGGGCTTTGTCTTGGTGGGGTGCAGTTTGATTGACATATTCCCCATCTTTAAAGGTTCTCCTTCTTATATGATTTTGCAAGGCTAGGGGGAAGCAGTTTATTTGGAAGACTTCATTTAAGGTATATTCAGGGAATCAGTTCACCACCATGTAATAAATTATAGTTTTAATCAGCAAGAAGCTTTTTCAGCACACCCTGGACGACACATCAGACCCAGCCAAGCATGACTCTCCCCATGAATAGAACAAACCACACACAGACCTGACGAGATTCCGACAGTAGGAAGATTGGATCCTTAACCCTTCGGGAGGTAGCGGTGGAATTGATATGCTGAGAAATGAGGAAAATGAGAAAATGAGATGAGCTTAACAAAGCACCACTATGCAGTTAGAATGGGGTTTATTTGACAGGTTTCAGTGCTGTTGAGAAATTCAAGAGTTCAGAGTGAGGACCCATAGGGAATTCCTGTGTTTGCTGTGGGTGACGTTCCTGGACTCCCTGTTGAAAACGTTCAGCACTTATTTTACATTGGGACCACAGCATGCCCACACATACACACATGCCAAACACGTAACTGCTGATGCATTCTAGCAAGCTTTTCCAACCTCCTGCATGCCACATGCACAGTAAGCATGGAAAAGTGTAAGAGCAGACACTCGCCATGAAACATTCTAACTGAAAACACACAACATCCTGTGAGAGCTGATGAAGTAATGTTGCATAATTGTGAACACTTTAATACAGCTCGGAGCAGCTATGCCTTGACTTATTGTACCCATGAGAGCCTGATACATGCAAATGTACAGAAACAAAGGACATCCATCCAGACACAAATTCTTCTGATCCAATTGAAGGAAAAGCAATACAAAAAGTAAGAGCATTCTCCGCTCAAATGAAACAGACTTAAACGAGCATCATATTGTTCACTGAGGCCCTTGTTTGAAAATTAAATTGCAGCTCATCTAGGAAAATCAATAAACAGTCAAATGCAGAGGAGAATTTACATTTAATAAAGGCTTATAGATGTTTTAATCCTACAAATCACATCAATTGTGCTCTATAGTACACTATTCATAACCCACATGCGCACACCATAACACACACAGAAGAATGAATTATTTTTACCAAGCAATTCAATAGGAATCAGCCAGGAATACTGGCCAAAAAAAATAATGTTCATCTAATGGTTTTTACTTCAACTTCAGACAATTCATGACCCAGGAGTTTATTATTAAAACAAACAGATTTCAAGAATTATTGTTTGTTTTTATTTGTGCTTATGAAGGTCACTCCAAAACTGACTTGTTTTTGTGATGTGTTATTTTTCAAATGCCTTTCATGTATATATTTTATTGTTATAGCCTTGTCCCAGACCCAGACTTTAAATATGAAACTAAGAAAATACATTAAAAAAATACAAATTATTAAATGTTTAAAATTATGATAATCCTAAATTAAATAAACCATTTAAATATTAATTGTATTATTCAATCAATTTATCAAAAGCTACGACTGTAACACAATAGTGCCATCATTACGACCACACTAAAAAATGCTGCCCCAAATAAAGTTGTTCCAATAGTTTGTGACAGTGAAGAGCATGCTTGAGATGAAATATGCGACAAAGTGATTTTAAAAGAAAAAAGTCAAGCTAAATATTACTTATGAACAGAAGCATATAGCGAAAGTGTGAAAACCTTTTAACAAGACTTTAGTTTCAAGATGTCCATAGTGCTTAAAGTATCAGAAGTTGAAGAAACACTCTTTATGTTAAAGGCAGCCAGACTTTTGTTCCACTACTATATTCAAGAGTGTCATTTACTTTCTCCTTTCTTTTCCCCTTCAGTTCATTTCTGTATCTCAGACTGAAAAATCATCAGGCAGATGAAAGTACATTTCCTGTGGTCATTGATTCTAATTGGTCATTTATCAAAAGGTTTAATTAAAGATTAACTACCATCTTACATTGATAGCAGTTATGCTAATTTGCTAGTAATTTGAGATCAATGTGGCCAAGCTAATAAACGTGTATTGAAAGATGTGAGATTATGCCTATGAGTGTAAATAGATATTTTTTGTTTGTTGGTAGAATAGTGACCAGTCATATTAATTTTGCGAGTTTCAATTGCTTTCATTTCCTCTTTCGCTTGAGTCTTGGCTGTTAGCTGGACAGGTGATCAATTAAACATTCCTTTAAAGGAAAACTTATTTTGATCCCATTTTAAACAATTCATAGCAAGCTTATAAAAGCTCATGTCATTTATTTATTTTTTTTTAACTTAAAATAATCATAAATATAAAAGTAAGCCAATTGTACATTGAAATTCCTTTGAAAAGTATAAACACTGTGGAACTATCAAAACGTTGCTATGTTTGAACATCCTGACTAGCCCAACACAGCAACACTGGTGGCTCCACAAGTGGCATGAGTTTGAGGAGGGACATTCTGTTCACCATGGAAGGAATGGGGGAATGTTTAGGAAATTTGTTTGAATGCAACCATTATTTTGCAATTCCGTTTGGTGCAGAAATTACAAACTTTAGCTTTGAACATGCTAAATCTAGGTACAGAGCAGAGGTTGAGTGTGGCAGCACATATTTATCTTCTGCATATGACAGTGTAATTAAATTGAAAATTAGATATCCTTTAAGATGGTGAACTTTGGCAGGCTGAAAAACCTTTAGACTGTGATTCAGTGGTAAGAGGTTCTTGTCTGTGGTCAAAATAAATGCCACTATACAAGACAAAGTAATTCATGATGGCAGAGATTAATGTACACAGCTCAACCCATTGAACCTTCTCTTGCAGAAAACTTCCATTTTAAAGGCAGCAAATATGTTCGATATCAAGTGACATCTAGAACACACATCCTGTACGAACAATCTTGGTATTTAAGTGCAAACTTGAAAGATCTCTTGGTAAAATGCCTTTGTGTTTAATGATCCTGAAATCTATAACAAGTTTGAAACTATTGACAGTTCTGTTTAATTTATTACTACATTACGCCTGAATAGTGTGATTCACTGTTAAATCAAATCAACTATACAATATTCTGCTCTGCTGAGCCTCTCTCTGAAGTTAGTGTAACTGAAAACACATAGCTGATGAGACAAGGCATATATACACAGTGTATGATGGCCCTTCTTTGTTTTCTTAATATTTATTTTAGTTTTCGGTTGCATTACGCTTACATGTTGTCAAAGGTCTAGTAGGCAAAATGTCAAATTTACTAGCTGATGGTGATTCTTTCTCCAATGTTTCCATAGAGGGTTGTAATGATGCATTTCTGAGTGAAAGTGAAAATTTGGTGGTGGTAATTTTAACTTTCAGGACCGTCATGCTGATATTCAGTTTAACAGCACTCTTCCTCATGTGATATTTTTTAAACATGGCCACAAATACATTAGTCCTGGAACCAGTGGACTCAGTTTTGGTTCCTCTGCATCTGTTAATTAATTTATGGCAGCAAGGTCATCTCTGTACACTTTCATGTCAGCACAGTAGCAGAGTTAAATGCAGCACTTGACTCATACACACAGCTTTCAATCTCCTTCAGGAACAGATCAGAACAAACACACTCACACAGGTACAACAGCGAGAAACTCTCGCAGTCCAGACACAATGACTAAATGCTCCATGCCACACAGTCATGTCAATCAAGTTGTGAGTGCAGGACCACTGGATCAAGACCCTGTAATGGCCAGCCCAATCTCCAGACCTGAACCACATTGAAAACCTCTGGAATGTGAACAAGAGGAAGAAGAATGGCCATAAGCCATCAAACAAAGCAGAGCTGCTTGAATTTTTGTGCCAGGAATGGCATAAAGTCACCCAACAACAATATGTGAAAGACTGGTAGAGGGCATGCCAAGAAGCATGAAAGCTGTGACTGAAAATCAGCGTTATTCCACCAAATAATGATTTCTGAACATTAGTATTGTGTTGTTTAAAAAATGTATATGAACTTGTTTTCTTTGCATTATTCAAGGTCTGAAAACACTGCATCATTTCATTATTTTGACCAGTTGTCATTTTCTGCAAATTAATGCTCTAAATTACAATATTGTTATTTGTAATTTGGGAGAAATGTTGTCAGTGTTTTATAGAATGAAACAAAAATGTCAATTTTTCTCAAACACATACCTATAAATAGTAAATCCAGAGAAACTGATAATTTTGCAGTGGTCTCTTAATTTTTTCAGAGCTGTATGTACAGTATATATATATATATATATATATATTAGGGCTGTCAATCAATTAAAATTGAAATCGAATTAATTACATGGTGTCCTGATTAATTAATCACATTTAATCGCATAGACAGCTGTGGCCAAAACTATTGGCAGTGACATACATTTTGTGTTTTGCTAAATTTGCTGCTTCAGTATTTGTAGATAATTTTTTCACATGTTTCTATGGTATACTGGAAAACAATGATAAGTATTTCATAAGTTATAAAGGCTTTTATTTGCAAAAACATTTAATATACGCAAAGAGTCAATATTTACAGTGTTGACCCTTGTTCTTCATAACATCTGCAAATCGCTCTGACATGCTGGACATCAGCTTTTGGGACAAATCCTGACTGATGGCGATCCATTCTTGCCTTATTAGTGCTCGGAGTTGATCACAATTTGTGGCTTCTGTTTGTCCACTCACCTTTTGAGTATTGACCACAGGTTCAATGGGATTAATATCCGGGGAGTTGCCTGGCCACGGATCTAAAATTTCAATGTAATGATCTCTGAGCCACTTCATTACTACTCTTGCCTTGTGACATGGTGCTCCATCATGCTGGAAAATGCATGGATCATCACCATATAGCTCCTGGATCGTTGGGAGAAGTTGCTCTTGCAGGAAGTTTTAGTACAATTATTTATTCATGGTAGTGTTTTTGGTCAGAATTGTGAGGGAGCCCACTACCTTGGATGAAAAGCAACCCCACACATGGATGGTCTCAGGATGCTTCACTGTTGGCACGACACTGAACTCATGGTAGCGTTCACCTTTTCTTCTCCAGACTATCGATTTTCAGTCAGAAGGCGGATTCATCAGAGAAAATAACTTTGCACCATTCTTCTGTTGTCCAATCCATGTACTTCCTGCAGAATTTCAGTCTGTCCTTGATGTTCTTCTTGGAGAGAAGTGGCTTCTTTGCTGCCCTTCTTGACTCCAGGCCATTGTCCAAGTCTTCGCCTCACTGTGCGTGCAGATGCACTCACAGCAAACTGCTGCCAATATTGAGCAAGCTCTGCACTGGTGGTGACACGATTCCGCAGCAGACTCCTCAGGAGGAGACGGTCCTGGCACTTGCTGGACACTCTGGGACATCCTGAAGCCTTCTTCACTGCAGTTGAACCTCTCTCCTTGAAGTTCTTGATGATCCGGTGAATAGTTCTTTCAGGTTAAATATTTTTTGCAGCAATTTCCTTGCATGTGAGGCCATTTTGATGCAAAGCGATGATGGTTACACATCTTTCTTTAGAGGTAACTATAGCTAACAAAAACACAATGATTGGAAGCAATTCTTCCCTCCTTTTATAGCAATCAGTCTGCTCTTATAATCGAATCAGAATGATATAGTGAATTCACCAGATAAGTACTCATTTACACTTTCCCAGGTGCTGCTGATATGATTACTGAAATGATGTTGACTGGTCATTCTGTACCAGGACCAAAAAACAGTGAAATTTGGATATAATAAATAAATATATATATAATAAACAAATAATATATATATATATATATATATATATATATATATATATATATATATATATATATATATATATATATATATATAATAAAAATATTCAGATAATTAAAATAATTACATTCTTGTGGCAGAAGAGTAAATAATTGATAAGACAATCCAAAAAGCGGCTTTAGAATACAATGTATTGTTTACTACCATAATATAGAACATAAGCCAGTCATTGGCAAACAGTTCACAGCAATCCATTTAACAAGTGAATTTGTCAATCAGTTTGAGATTTATTATGAGGGCTTGTTTAAGGACCCGTCAATTTACACTTGCGTCAGACATGATTGTGAAGCGTCTTGGGTGTGTTGAGTCATAAACATAAAAAAAGGTCACTGTGTCAAGTTAAATATAGTTTAATACTTAGAACACATCTTGAAATCCTATGTTTGAATTTGCGCTCCATCAAGTGTTTTGAATGCAAGAACGTAACGCATGATTGTGTTGTGCTGCCTGCAGAAGGAAGTTTTGTTCACTGTATAAACTGCGGTTTGCCATACAGCTGAAGTTCCCCTTCTGTCGCTCTCTCCACGTTGTGTCAGAGAAGCGACACTAGGGGTCTCTCTTGAGCGGCGATATTCACCTCTGATCTATGAAAAAAGGCCAATGAGAGTTGGCAACCAGTATTTGCAAGTCCCGCCCCCGGACATACGGGTATTTAAGTGGTGCAAATACGGGATTCAGAAAATTTCTTCGGAGCCGATGGTCGTGTCTGCAATTGCTGCGTGTTACACACCGAGTTCCTGTCATTCCTCTGCTGCATGCTGTTGGATTCCAAAGCGCCCAACAGCGGCTTTCTCCTGTTTGCACGGCTGTGCATTCCTGCCCCTGCGTGCTTCGACAGTGCAGATCATAAAAAGAACTCTCACGAGTCCTTTTTTCATAAAAGAGTGATTTTATTTAAAAGAGTAATTTCCTCTAAAAGAGCAAAACACAGCGGCGTTGAACGTCCTTTTAAGGACGCGTCTTTATAAAGATGCCTTTCCGCCCCTGTGTTGTTTCTGGATGTGGTAGAGTGCTCTCCGCTTCAGACAGCCACAGGCGTTGTCTCGTGTGTCTGGGTAGCGATCACACCGAGGCTGCGTTTGTGGATGGTTCATGTTCTCACTGCGAGAACATGACCATGACAACGCTGCGGTCGCGGCTTGCTTACAACCGTAAGCAAGCCACTCCAGCCGCCCCCCGCGTTGTAGCTCCGCCGGGTATGCCCCCTCGGACCACCCGCACCCCAGAACGCTCGTTGATTCCCGTCAGTGCTCGAGGCGGCGGCGACTCGCCTCACAGCCAGTCTGCCGACCCTCTTGCGATGGAAGCAGATGAGCTCGCCGCGGCATCGGAGGGCGTGGTATCTGATGCTGAGGACTCCCCTGGGCTGCCGCTTTCGGCCTGCACGCCCAGGCTGAGGCCGACGCACAGATGACCGACATGCTTTCCCGGGCAGCCAACAGCGTGGGCTTGGACTGGAACCCTCCATCCTCCCCACAGCCATCACGGCTGGACGACTGGTTCCTGGGGTCTGGGCGCTGCTCACAGCCTCGCATCCCCCGGTCCCGTTTTTCCCGGAGGTGCATGATGAGCTGATGTCTTCGTGGAGAGCACACCTCTCCACTCGTCACACCGCCACCTGCTCATCCGCCCTCGCCGCCCTCGACGGTGGAGGCGCCACGGGTACACGGCGATTCCCCAGGTGGATAGGGTAGTTGCGCTCCATCTATGCCCCGGAAGCCCTACCACCTGGCAGGGCCGCCCTGTACTCCCTTCCCGGACCTGTAGAGCAACATCCTCGCTGACCGCGAAGGCCTACAGTGCCACCGGATGCGCCGCTTCGCCCTGCATGCCATGGCTCTCCTGCAGGTCCACCAAGCCAAGGCACTACGCAACATGCACGGGGGTGGCCCTGATCCCGACACGCTGCAGGAACTGCGCTCAGCGACCGACCTTGCCCTGAGAGCGACAAAGGTCACAGCGCAGGCGCTCGGGCAGGCAATGGCCACACTGGTGTTCCAGGAACGTCAACTATGGCTGAACATGGTCGAGATGCGTGAAGCTGACAAGACTCGCTTCCTCAACGCCCCTGTCTCCCAGTTTGGCCTCTTCGGCGACACCGTCGAGGACTTCGCCCAGCAGTTCTCCACGGTGAAGAAACAGACGGAGGCCATTTCTCACATCATGCCTCGCCGCAAGCCTGCCGCCATGGCCCATGCCCCGTCTGCTCGCCGAGGGCGTCCTCCCATGGCCAGAAGACAAGCTCCTGCTCCGCCTCAACCCGGGCCCAGCTCTCAGTCCCAGCGTCGAGCAAACCGCGGGAAGCGCACGCCCCGTATCTCACGGACCCCCTCGAGGACCCGGAAGGCTCCCAGGCACTCCTGAGACAACGCACCCAGAGTCCAAGACGTTAGCTCCGTAAGTGGTAAGACCGCTCCGTCCCCCGGTGGAGGGCCGTGAGGAGAATCCTGTGTTTTTTCATTTGCCGCACCCCACAACAGGGGCTGCGGTAACCAAATTCTCAATAAAAGAGCTATTTCCTTTGTCTCTGGGGCACATGGCCCGCAAATGCCGTTCTCACGGCACTCTGCTTTCAAGCCTCAACAGTCCCGGCTTCCTGGACGCGGTGTCCCCGCCCTCAGCCCCACGACTGTTCCCCGGCCGGCCGGTTCAGACGAGTCCAGAGGATGCCAGCATCAGACCTCCTCCTCAGTCCCGGACCCGCCCCCTGCCGGGTGTGCGGAGCAAGGTAAGTGCTTTGAGTTTATTCTCAGCACCAGAGCCTCAGGACGCTACAGTGCCTCCCGACGCCGTGTTACCTGTTCCGCACTGCTGTGAAGCCCCGCCGTGTACGTCCAAAATACTTGTCCTCTTGGTGCCCCTAGCACGGAGCTTAGAGTCGTGGCTTTCACTGCCCAGCCCATCACGCTGGCTGCACCTGACCATTCAACTCGGTTTTCAGTTTGCCAGGTCTCCGCCCCCCTTCGTGGCCGTTCATTTTTCCGCAGTACACGGCGAACATGCCCACTCCCTGCGTGAAGAAATCGCCTCCCTTCTAATCAAGGACGCGATAGAGCCTGTCCATCCAACCGAAATGAAGAAGGGTTTCTACAGCCCTTACGTCGTTGTACCTAAGAAAGGCGGCGGCTTACGACCGATCTTGGACCTGCGAGTTTTCAATCGGACCTTGTCCAAACTCCCATTCAAAATGCTCACCCAGAAACAAATTCTATCTGGCGTCTGGCATCTAGATTGGTTCGCAGCGGTAGACCTGAAGGAGGCGTACTTCCACGTCTCAATTCGCCCTCGACATCAACCCTTCCTACGGTTCGCGTTCGACGGCCAGACGTATCAGTACAAAGTCCTCCCCTTCGGCCTGTCTCTGTCCCCTCGCGTCTTCACGAAAGTCGCAGAGGAAGCTCTTGCCCCGCTCCGAGAAGCTGGCATACGCATACTCAATTACATCGACGACTGGCTCATACTGGCCCACTCCCGAGAGTTACTATGCGCGCACAGAGACCAGGTGCTCAGCCACCTCAGCCAGGGGAAAAGAGCAAGCTCACCCCGGTCCACCCCGGAGTTAGACTAAGTCTCAATGACAGCACGTCTCTTCAACGAGCGTGCTCAGTCAGTGCTGAAATGCCTCGCTTCCTTCAAGCCAGGTGCCGTGGTCCCTCTAAAACGATTCCAACAGCTCCTGGGGCATATGGCATCCTCCGCGCCACTGGGGTTGATGCATATGAGACCACTTCAGCACTGGCTCCAGACTCGAGTCCCGAGACGAGCATGGCGCCGTGGCACGCACAACGTGAATGTTACGAAGAGAAAGTTGGAGGGGTCGGTTGTAACCAGAACGCGTTCTCTCCCTGAAAGAAGGGCTAAGACCCCCTTCCCTCAATGCGTGTAAGGGCCCCGGCCGTAGTTGCTCTATGCGAGAAACATAGAGAGAAAAGAGGCCCAGCCAGGCTTGGCCCGTTCCCAGGTTGGCGGCCATCACCTTGTTCCCCCCTCCAGGGTAACGAAAAGGATTCTGATGGCTTGAATGGGGCATTTGGGAAGGGTACGTACAGTCTGATACAGTTGGTCGTCCTGCACATAAGAATACCTGCTAGCTCCTGTATCAGCAGTTCACGTACACGGCTCAGCGCATGGCACTTTTATAAGTGGACCCATTGTGTCGCTTCTCTGACACAACGTGGAGAGAGCGACAGAAGGGGAACGTCTAAGTTACGTATGTAACCTCCGTTCCCCGATGGAGGGAACGAGACGTTGTGTCTCCCCTGCCACGTCGCTGAGCCGAGCCACTGTTGTGGCCGGACCATTTCCGGCTCCTCAGAAAAATCCTGAATGAACTCCTGTATTTGCACCGCTTAAATACCCGTATGTCCGGGGGCGGGACATGCAAATACTGGTTGCCAACTCTCATTGGCCTTTTTTCATAGTTCTGAGGTGAATATCGCGCTCAAGAGAGACCCCTAGTGTCGCTTCTCTGACACAACGTCTCGTTCCCTCCATCGGGGAACGGAGGTTACATACGTAACCTAGACGTTTCACTTAATGCCATCTGGAGTAAACAGGTGGTACTACAAGCTTGCCTTTCTCAGAAATCTTCCTTATTACAGTCCGGGGGCATTGCACTTATATATATCTTCAAACAATGTTGTTTTTAGCTGTAGGCCTAGTTTTGTTTCTTGGGGCTTTATGGCAGAAAGTCCCACAAAAGTTATTTATATTACAATACATTTAGATATCATGAAAAGTGTCCCAATTTAACTGAATACAGTCATTATTTTATAATTAATCTGACAGGGTGATTATATTGCATGGCTTCTTACCAAATAAATAAATACATTATTTGAGTTGAAGTTATTTTCTTATGTGAGAAGAAAGAGACCTCAGAGTTATATACAAGGCATGAATCTAGCCCAGCTATGTAGGAATGCTGAATGCTACAACTGAACAATCATGACTCAATTATACCAGAGAGCTCCAAAATAAATAAATGAATAGGAGAACATCAATACAAAAGCATGAATACATTGCAACAGCTATAATATGAGTAATACATAACAATAAACACATGTGCATTAGGAGCTATGAACTGTGGCAGTGTGTTTGAAGCATACAATTCTGACCCCGAATTGACACTGTAGACAGCTTTGTTAATCTCACAAATCCCTTAACAGTCTTACCACCTACCAATGCACAAATCTGTGACTGCGCGCGCGCGCACACACACACACACACACACACACACACACACTCAGTTGTGTTTCCATGTTTTATGGGGACTTTCCATAGACATAATGGTTTTTATACTGTACAAACTTTATATTCTATCCCCTAAACCTAACCCTACCCCTAAACCTAACCCTCACAGAAAACTTTCTGCATTTTTACCTTTTCAAAAAACATAATTTAGTATGATTTATAAGCTGTTTTCCTCATGGGGACCGACAAAATGTCCCCACAAGGTCAAAAATTTCGGGTTTTACTATCCTTATGGGGACATTTGGTCCCCACAAAGTGATAAATACACGCTCACACACACACACACACACACACACACACACACACACACACACACACACACAAACATAAAATATAATTGTTCATTGTTAGTTAATTCATAGTGCAGTGACTAATGTTAACAAATACAACTTTTGATATAAAAAATATTAGTAGATGTAATTAACATTAACCAAGATTAATAAATACTGTAAGATTATTGATGATTGTTAGTTAAGGTTTACTAATGTTGGTAACTAATATTAACAAATGTAGCCTTATTGTATAGTGTTACTAAAAAACATATTTCCAGAAACATGAGGGCAAGTACTGAAGATTATGACACAATTTTTATTTATGGGTGAACTATCCTTTTAAATTGATTTAAAAATATGATTTAAATGTGAAATAAACCATAACTGCCTTAATTCACACTCTCTCTCACACACACACACATACATATATATATATATAATGTATATATTTTAAAATATATGTCTAATTGAAAATCATGTTGGAGAATATTCAAGCCTACAAACATCTTTCTCTTTTGACTACATACTGTTATTAAGGTGAAGTGTGTATTTTTACAGCACAGCACAAATTGTAGTCAAGCAATCATATCACCATTCTACCCTGTCTACTGTCTTACATTGTTAAAACAAACAGGTAGTCCTGCCTCAGTCATCCCATTGGTTGAGCCAGACATGTAAGACAGCTCAAGCAGTAAGATTTAGAAAGCAATGCAGCGTTTACTCTTAGGAATCAACCTACAAACAGTTTAATGTCTCAGCACAGAAAGCTGGGATAACAGAAAATATTCTAACCTCAAAAATACATAAGGTTGAAGGCCTGTTCAGACCAAAAGTGCATTAATTTTGTTTTTGGTTTTTTTTGCAAATAGAATTACAAGTTCCAGTAATGTGTGAATTTTCCATTTGGTGCTGATTAGGTAATGTTGTACATTTGTACAGTATATAGTGCAGTTGTCACTGTGAGGTGAGCTCACAGGAGAGAATAAGCACAAGAGTTTCGACCTGACAGTCACAGCCAATGTTATAACACAATTAACAAAGAAGTGTGTTAAGACTTCAAGTATGATTCTGTGTAGATTAGCAGCAATTCATAATTCATTAACCTTGGGTGACTTAAGAGTATTGATTAATTTTTAATTTCAGTTCAGCGCAGTGGTGGGTAGGTCAGCTGCATGATGTGTCACAACATCACTTCCTCCAGGAACGCAGGTCCCCGATGACACTTAAATTCATAGTGCCACATAAAAAAGTTCAGCCCTTCTGCAGAGCTCTCCTCACACACTAGAGAGCAGAGTAAAGACCTGTCACTAGCACTCTGTTCTGAGCCAAACAAGCCAATAGCATGACAATTTACATCAATATGAGGGCCAACACACAGAGCAGGAGCTGATCAAATCTAAAATCTGCAGGCAGAGAGAGTGAGAATATGAGACTGAGAACAGACTGCTCATGTATACAAATAAGAGACAGATTTGGCAATGGTGTCATGTGAGCCTACAAGGTAAAAGTGTGAGGGGATTTTGAGGGAAAATAGATCAATAGAGACACCGAAGCCAGTCTGGCCCCTATGGCATATATAGCACTAAGTGATAGTTCACACACTATCCTTTAGTAGAGAGAAAGGTGAGCCCAGGGCAAACAAGTGGACTCATCAAACAAAAAGACCTATTTCATGTGCAATCTATAGGGCAGGCGAAATGACCTGCTGGCTATGAGACACAAAGTATGTAATAAAGCACCCCTGTCAGCAAATATTGTAAATCAATAGGCATGTAAATTCAATAGGAACCATGTAGAAGTAGCTGTTTTGTGTGCAAATGATATAGCTTTATATAGAATCTGCCAGTCCATCATTTCTAATATTCCATCTATACATGCATATATTGAACTTTAGCCTTCAACGCCTCATGCACCATAAAATTTACCACATAAATACATTGTGATTGAGCAATGATATATGCCTTTGTGCAATTCCACAGACCCACAAACCCACATTCTACAAGAAGCTTACCGCTCCCCAGCAAACACATTCAAATACTGACCCAATAACTGAAGACTTAAGACAAATTAGCACCTGCCTATTTAATTACAGCACTGACTTAATTAAAATCCCAAAGATTAAACACAGCTAACTGGTAGAGGTATTCTGCACAAAAAAGAAAGAATAAAAATACAAAAATAGACTATCATATTGAACAACAATGAACAAGACCAAGCTTGTTTATAGGGGTGGGTAAAAATATATATTTTTTTATTAATCACGATCTTCATTTGAACGACCTCAATATCGATCCCAAGATCAATCTTTCACATAATGCACAACCCTCTATGGAATGATATTCCGGACATTATTCAAAAGGAATTGCAAATTGTATTTGCAATTGCGTTTTCAATTTGTGGACGCATAAAATGTGACATAATCCAAACGCAATTGCAAATCGCGCATTACCGTTTGCATTTTCGCTTAAGCTTAACGCACAGTGACTGCCAGATTTCAAATGGAAAAGCAAAGTCCATTTGCAACTGTGTTTCCCATATCTTACGAGTTTTGGCCCTGTCATATTTAAATAGCAATTTCAATTACCACGTCTGCTTTTTCACTTTCTCAGCGTCGCGTATGTAGCCAGCCAAAACTCAAATGGAATACTAATTCCCTTAGTATTTCCATTTCCGATGCCTTACACAGAAACCTGGCAATCAGGGTCAAGGGTGGGATTATGCTATGGGGCGTGTTTGTCTTGGGAAGTGACATCACTCACAGTCTATCAGGATCAATAATTAGCACTGCACTTTATTCATCTATAATCTCACACTGGACTGTCAACATATTCTCCTCAATATACTACTTCATATATATATATATATTTCATATACTCCTATTTATTGTATTGTATATTGTGTGTATTGTTTACTGTACATTGTATATAATTATTGTGTTGTGTAAGTATGTGTACATTTGATTTGTAAATTGTGTTGTGTAAGTATGTTGTTTACTGTAATTGGTATATGTCTCGTCACTGTCATGACTGCTATGTTGCTCGGAACTGCACACAAGAATTTCACCTACTGTTGCACTTGTGTACATGGTAGTGTGACAATAAAGTGATTTGATTTGATTTGATAAACCGGCGTCTGTTCAGGGCATCACCTCTTGACCGTCGACTGTGAGTGACGTCACTTCCCAAGACAAAACGCCCCATAGCATAATCCCACCCTTGACCCTGATTGACAGGTTTCTGTGTAAGGCATCGGAAATGGAAATACTAAGGGAATTAGTATTCCATTTGAGTATTAGAAAATCAGTTATTTTGAATTCTTATAATAAAGGTGGCTTAAATTTCATTGATTTTGATTCTCTTAACAATACCTTAAAAATTAATTGGCTTAAACGCTTTCCTTCACAATCAATCTTCTATTTGGAGTATAATCCCAAGATATATTTTTTCTCAATTAGGAGGTATACATTTTCTTTTAATGTGCAATTATTCAATTAGTAAACTTCCTGTCAAACTTTCCAATTATCATCAGCAGATGCTTATGGCTTGGAAACTTATTTACAAGCATAATTTCTCGCCACACAATTTTTTAATTTGGAACAACCGTAATATTCTTCATAAGAGGAAATCTTTATTTCTTGAAAACTGGTTCAATAATGGGGTGATATTAGTAAACCAGCTATTTGATAGTGAAGGTAATTTATTTAATTATTCCGATTTTGTTTCAGGATACCAATTCCCAGTATCTAGTAAAGAATTTAATATAGTTTTCAAGGCCATCTCTTTGGAAATCTGTATGCTGTTTAGAAACAATAATAGTGCTACAGTGACTTCTGTTTCTCCCCTAGCCCTGAATCTACTGTGGTTGGTTCTATTTGTTTTTCAATACATAAATCCAATTATAAAATTAGGTCATTATTTTTGGACCCTGTTACTTCAATTCCTTCCTCCATTTCTTATTGGAATAACCTTTTGATGATATTAAATGGTCATATGTTTGGTCACATCCTCAGAAATTCTTTCTAACTAATAAAGTTAAAGAAATATCCTATAAAATTATTCATAGATTTTATCCAGTTAAATACTTTTTAAAGAAATTTAGAAATGATATTGATACTTCCTGCTCTTTTGTGAAGCCTCCTCTGAAACTGTTGATCATTTGTTTTGGGAATGTCTTTTTACTCGGTCTTTCTGGAACAATATTGATGCTCTGATTGTCCAAAAGGTTTTATGTAACTTTTCTTTATCATATAGACACATTCTTTTGGATTTTATGTTAAAGACAAGAATCTAATTAATGCATGTTTTTGTATAAACCTTCTTTTATATATTGGAAAGTTTCATATCCATAAATATAAATATATGAAAAGTAAACCCCACTTTAGCTTTTTCAAAGAAGAATTGAAGATGTATTTAAATACAATTTCAACTTCTGTTAACAAGAAAGCAATGAAAACATCCAGAATTAGTGCCATGTTTAATATTCTCTCTTAATGTTTTTTTCTTTTGTGACCTCTTCTTCTTTTTTTTCTTTCTTCTCTTACTCTCTTTTCTTTTTAGACTATTGTTGAATATATTTAAATTTCTTTCACATTTCCTCTTAATGTATTCTGAACCATAATTTCTCTTTTGTTTTGAAAGATTGTTTATATTTCTTGTATGTATCGTCTTGTTCTGTTTGTTAATATTGCAATAAAAAAAAAAAAAAAATAGTATTCCATTTGAGTTTTGGCTGGCTACATACGCACGCTGAGAAAGTGAAAAAGCAGACGTGGTAATTGAAATTGCTATTTAAATATGACAGGGCCAAAACTCGTAAGATATGGGAAACACAGTTGCAAACGGACTTTGCTTTTCCATTTGAAATCTGGCAGTCACTGTGCGTTCGCTTAAACGAAAATGCAAACCGTAATGCGCGATTTGCAATTGCGTTTGGATTATGTCACATTTTATGCGTCCACAAATTGAAAACGCAATTGCAAATACAATTTGCAATTCCTTTTGAATAATGTCCGGAATATCATTCCATAACCCTCTACTACAATGACAGGAAATCACTCGCATTTCCAACCAAATTTCACGCTTTGCAACTAAAGTGAATATATTTGGCAACTAGATGTTAAATGTTTACATTGCACTGACCAGAAATGGTGTAGATTAGTCGTGAAATGTTCAGCAGCTAAATACTTTCACAGCGTGTTGAGAGTAAAAGTTGTTCCATGTAATGTGTCCAGATGAAATCCACGCAACCCATTTGTAATTGAATACTTTCTCTTTTTAATCCCCTTCCATTCTTTACAGTCAGTTGTTGATCAAAAACAAACACAAAAAACATATTAATCTAATCTTGCATCACACAGATGAGGTAAGCCATTTGAGTCCTCTCTTGTTAATATGAAATCATTTAAAGGCACTGTTTACCGAAATGAAATGTTTTGTTAAAGAGACTTTACCGGTATTTGTACGTGTTCAACAAATCAATGTAAATTCTTGTAAATAGTACAAATTATGCAATTCAACAATAAATATGTAACAAAAATAATATATGAAATATAACATCTTATTTATAGATTGAATATATGTATTTGTTCATTTAAAAAAAGCCCAAATATGACCAAAATGATGAAAAAGTAATAAAATATAATTAGTCAAATTAATATTTTAGTAATGTACCAAGTTAAAAGATCCCCTGTATAATTAACAACATTAGCTGGGAGATCAATTATTTTATATGTAAGCAAAATGGATATTATAACTAATATAAACACATAAATTGTTAATAAATAAAATTTAAATCTAATCAAATCGAGAGCTTGTGAATCGGAATCGAGTTTAATAGGGAAATCTGTATCAATACCCAGCCCTAATTGTTTATGCTGGTTTGGTGCTGGTCTTGACAGTGAACCAGCATGGCCATATTGTTCACGAGCAAAAGATTAAAATCAGTCAGCCTAGTCTTTCTGATAAAACTGGTTAACCAAGCAAGGCTTGCTTGTAAAGATAGTAAAGAAGCCTTTTCAAAAGTGATTGCATTGAAAATCATTTGCAGACCACTAAATCCCCTACTTCATGTTATTACATCATACATATAAATATGTCCTAAATACGCAATGTCAAAGCTGTTTTTGCGATTGACCATTTATCCGCTTTCTGTAAACACCATATATGTACAGTATAGCATAGCCTTAGGCCGGATCAGATTATAATCAGCAGACATTTAATCTATTCTTTCCCTAAGAGTGATTGAGCCTGGTTATACTGATATGACAGATTTTTTTCACAAGATGAGATTATTCCCTTCCCTCTCTGAGATAACCAAATTTGCTAATGGAAGCAGGCTTTGTTGGACAGAGAGGTAGAGCGAAGACAGACTTAAGCCATGGAATCAAATCCTGTAAAGCAAGGAAATGAGGATTCATCGAAAGGACGAGACAGCATTCACTGTAATTCCCTCTTTCAGTATCTTTCAACATTACACAACAATGAGCGATAATATGACAACACGTTTACATGTATTAATTTGGCAGATGCTTTTATCACAAGCAATCACAAGCAATTTATAAAAAAGGAGGTAGTAATATCACAACACTAGAAGAGTACAATACACAGAAAGTGTACTTTTTAAGGAGAAAGTTTGCTTTTTATTGATTGTGAAAGTTTAGAAGATAGAAAATGATAAAGAGAAGATGAGGAGAAAGGAATCTGGACATCCCACATCTCTCACATGAGCACTAAAGCTTGATGTTCCCTGTCTGTCGCTCACTTCAACATTGTGTCGGGTGAAGCGACACTAGGGGACTTTCTTGAAGGCCTCGGTTACCTCTGAACTTGAGAAAAGGCCAATGAGAATTTGTCAGACAAAATTTGCATATCCCTCCTCTGGACATACAGGTATAAAGGGAGGAAATTGTTCATCTGTTCATTCAGATTTCTTCTTCGGAGCCGAGCGGTTGTGAGATTAGCGAGCTGATATCACTACTGTTCCACTCACCTCTGTAGAGTGTCTGTTGTTGGATCTATGGCGCATATCAGCGGCTTTCTCCTTCTCTGCACGGCAGTGCAGCTTTGCCCCTGGGTGCTTTGACTGCACTTCTAAAAGAGTTTATTTTCTCTAAAAGAGCGATACACAGCTGGCGTTGAACGTCCTTTTCAAAATGCATTTTTGTAAAGATGCCCTTCCGCCCCTGTGTAGTTCCTAGATGCGGTCAATTTCTCTCTGCTCCTGATGGTCAAAGAAGCTGCCTTGTGTGTCTGGGGCATGATCACACTGAGGCGGCATTTGTGGATGGTTCATGTTCTCACTACAATAAATTAACCATGACAACGTTGTGGTCAAGGCTTTCCTTTTAAAGAGGAACACCACTCCAGCCACCCCCCACGTCACTCCTTCCCACGGGATTGAGGATGACCTGGCTGGTGATGGAGGTGATTTGAGGATGGCAGCGGGCTCAGTTTTACCAGGTAGATCCCCACGAACCACCCGGCCAAGCATAATTATTGACTTCTCACCGAGCCGCTCACCTCACGGCCAGTCCCTCCGCCCTCCCCTCTGCCCTCACGGTTGGTTCCTCGGGTCCGGGGTGACACTAACAGCCACCCCCCCGGGTCCCTTTCTTCCCGAAGGTGCATGATGAGCTGACGGAGGTCATGGAGGGCACCTTTCACTGCCCACAACAGACCTCCTCACTCATCAGTTCTCACTACCCACAACGGCAGAGTGGTTGTGATCCACCTGTGCCCCGAAAACACCGCCACCTGGTCGAATCGCCCGGTGCTCCCCTCCAAGGCCTGTAGGATGACTTCAAAACTGAACGCCGAAGCCTACAGCACCACCAGCATGCCATGGCCCTCCTGCAGGTTCAACAGGCCAACGCTCTCAAAGATCTGCAGTTGGGTAATCCTGACCCAGACGTGTTGCTGGACTGGGCAACACCCAATACCTTTACGAGATTTTACAATCTCAGGGTTGAGTCGGTCTCGTCCCATGTTCTCTCAGGACCGAGCATGTACAACTTGGGAATGCGAAACATCTGACCTGGAGTTCTGATTGCACATAGGGCCTTTCTCCTCCACTGAGGTGATCACGTGCAATCTTTCACAGGTGGTGGTCTCCGCAGGGTCTTTTCCCCCTGAAAGAATAGGAGTTGGAAAATTATGCCTTTCCCGGTGCGTGTGATAGCATTAAGATGGCCCCAGCCGCTTTTACTCTATGCGAGAAACATAGAGAGAGAAAAGCAGCGCATGTACACAGCTCAGTGCATGCCGTGATTGAATAGAGACCCCTAGTGTCACTTCACTCGACACAACGTTGAAGTGAGCAACAGACGGGGAGCATCTAGGTTACTGTAGTAACCTCCGTTTCCTGATGGAGGGAACAAGACACTATGTCCCCCTGGCCACGATGCTGAACCGAGCCACTGTAACAGCTGAACCTTATTCTTGGCTCCTCAGTGCAAAACCTGAATGAACAGATGCACAATTCCCTCCCTTTATACCCATACTTCCAGGGGAGTGACTTGCAAATTCTGTCTGCCAAATTCTCATTGGCCTATTCTGAAGTTCAGAGGTAACTGAGGCCTTCAAGAAAGTCCCCTAGTGTCGCTTCACTCGACACAACATCTCGTTCCCTTCATCAGGCAACAGAGGTTACAACAGTAACCTAGACGTTTCTGGTGCACATGTAGAACTGCTATGTCAGAGCTCTGAAAATAATATGCACCAGTTTATAAGCCTACATGCAGATCAAAATTACCAAACACCCCTCCAGAGGATGGACTATCACAATCACAGTGTGAAGACTGAAATCTAATGAGTTGGGAGTAAAAAAAAAAAAAGAAAACAATTTACCTGCTCTCCCATCAGTGGTAAT